>NC_056725.1:458221141-458496141 GCF_019279795.1 Protopterus annectens | reverse complement strand
ATTGAGTTTTCCTTTTGCCTAGCAGGAAGAAAGTGGAGGCTTTATCTGAGATAATTCCCTATGATGGAGCTTGGACCAAATCTGAACCTCCAGGAGTCTTTTGGAGGGGGTAGGAGAATGGGATGTAATGAATGAATGAAGATCAACAACACAAATGGAACGTTAAGGTAAGAACATAACTTGTTTATCTGATGTTGTTAATCTTCATTCATTCATTACTGATGGGACAGAGTCCCTAGCTACTTTATGTCTTCAGAGGCGCTATGGAAGGATATTCCTGAGCACCATTGAGCCAAAGATACTCTCCCCCTGGAGACCAAGTCCAATTTGTAATGAGTGATAAAGGTATGTGGAGTAGCCCATGATGCTGCCGCACAAATGTCATCCATGGAAGACCTTGAATGGAAGGCAACATATATCGCAACTGATCTAGTTCTATGCACTTTGACCTTAGTCGATAGAAGAACTTTGTTTTGTTGGTTGACAAAGGAAATACAATCTCTCAGCCATTTAGCTAAAGTTACTTTAGAGACAGATTTCCCCAGTTTTGGTCCTGAGAAAGATATGAATAATTGGTCAGATTTTCGTAGTGATTTAGTCCTAGCCAAGTAGAAATGTAATTGTCTATGTACATCAAGCAAATGTAGATAATATTCTCCTTTATTAGAAAAATTGGGAAAGAAGACCGGTAGGTCAGTTGTTTGATTAATTGTCAAATCTGAAATAACTTTGGGTAAGAAAGAGGGATTAGTGATACTCTGTCTTTATGGAAAACATGTAAGGACGTTTTTATGCACAAAGCTTGTAGTTCAGATATTCACCTTGGTGACATAATAGCTACCAAGAAAATAGTTTTCCAGGATAAAAACATTATATTGCAAGTGGCAGCAGGCTCAAAAGGAGGATGAGTCAAAGATTGTAGAACTAAAGTCAGGTTCCAAGGTTCGATTGGCTCTTTGAAGGGCAGTCTAATGTTTGAGACATCTTTCAAAAAGGTTTTACAAAGATGGTGAGAAATCAAGGACGAGTCCTGAAAGCCATTGGGGAAGTTTGAGATAGCAGCCAGGTGTACGCGAATAGTAGAAGCTGCCGCTCCTGAATGGAGGAGATTTGATAAATAGTCCAGTACAGCACTCACTGAAGCCAAGAAGGGGTCAAGACCTTTTTTCTCGAGACCAAATTATGAATCTTCTCCATTTGATAAGATAAAGTCTCCTGGTGGATGGTTTGTGGGAAACCAGAAGAATGTTCATACAGGGGTAGATAGATTATTCCGTCTGGCAATTACTGGAAGTGGAGAAACCAAACTGTCAGCTTGAGACTCGATATGTTCGGAATGATCAATCCTTGCGGGTGTGACAGCAATTCCGGAACTGGATCCAGAATCCACATTCAGTGTACTAGAGGAGGCCAAAGGAAGGGAAACCAAACTTGTCTGGGCCAATAGGGGGCAATGAGGATTACGCTGCTTCTCAACCGAAGAGCTTTCTTTAAGAATTGCAGGATCAGAGGAAGAGGGGGAAGGCATAAAGAAGTCCCGTGGGCCAATCATGTATTAAAGCATCCCTCGGGGACTCCCCCTGAAGGGGAATTAGGGCAAAGTAGCTGCTACACTTGTGGTTGTTTGTGGGGTCATGAATAGATTGCAACAAGCTAGCCCCAACGACTGAAGATCTTCATCGCTATGACATGGTTAAGGGACCACTCATGAGGCAGTAAAATGCATCTACTCAGTTTGTTTGCAATTACGTTGGAATCCCCAGGAATGTGCATTGCTATCAGAAAGCGGTTGGAAGATATCACCCATTGCCAAACTCTTATGGCTTTTTGACACAACAGATTGATATTGTTTCTTGATATACCAGACTATGGACATGTTGTCCAACTGGATAGCAATTGTCCAGAGGACAAATTGGAATGCTTTGGATGCTAAAAGCACTACCCTCAGTTCTAGAACATTGATATGCAGGTTGGCCGCCATGGGGGACCAAGTGCCTTGGACTGTCTTTTCCTGGAAATGTCCCCCACCCCATCAGGGAAGCGTCTGTGGTCACTATGGCTTCATCCACCAAGTTAAATCTTTTTGCATTGATTTGTTATGCGGATCTGGAAGGACATAGGATGAGTTAGAGGGGACCACTATACTGCTAAGAGCCATTGTAGGAATCTCATGTGTAGTCTTGCTAGGGGAACTATAGTAATCAATGCTGCCATTGATCCCAGTAGTTGTATGACTGCATGAGCTGAAACCCTGTCCTGAGAGAGAATCACCCAGAGTTGAGACCTTAGTCTTTGTAACCTGTGAAATGGGAGGTGACTAGGCAATACTGGGTGTTGAAAGTTGCCCCTATGAAGTCCAGATTTTGAGTAGGAGTCAATTTAGATGTTTCTTTGTTTATATATAACCATAGTTATGATATAAGGAAAATGAATTTAACAAATGCCCTAGCTAAGCATATAACTGTATATCCAGACCATGCTTTTAAATTTAGGGTTTTGCAGATAGCAAACCATAATAAACGAGGGGGTGATGATTTGAGCTATCTAGAAACAATGGAATTGAACTGGATTTTAAGACTGAGAGCCCATATTGTACCAGGGCTCAACCAGTCTGTTAGTATAAAACCTGTATTAATCAGATGTAGATAAATATCAAATATTTGAGATTTGATTCTATATAAGTAGTAATTAGTTTTTAGATTTATGTCATATATATTAATTAGTTTTACTTTTATACATTTGACATAACTCCAGTTTTTTAGTTTTTAGTTTCAGTTTTATACTTATGTTTTTATGCACACATTTATACATATTCATAGGATTGTTCTTGTTTTATGGGAGCTTTTTGAGCATCCAAGTTTGAATAGTCTTTTAATATATGTTTTAAATTGTGATTATGACAATTTAATTTTATGTTTATGAACTCTTAGGATCTGCTTGTCTTACTTTAGAATGTTTTATCTAGTTAATTAGTTGATTGATTGATTGAATAATTGGACTAATTGGTACATCAATTATATCCTGATCAAGTATAAAAACTGTCAGAGTGAAATGATTTTTAAAACCTGAGGAAGCGTACTTGGTTGTACGTGAAAGCGCTTGTTTTTGCCTAAATAAATCCAGTTTTCATCCTGTTTTCATCGTGGTGGCCTCTACTTTGTTGCTGTTTTGTGAATGTTTCTTTGTTTAAAAAAATCCCTAGGGATATTGCTAGCTTTAGGGTATACTGTAAGGCTGCAACCAGCAGATGCTTGGTAGGGGCAGTAAGCAGCCAATTGTCTAAGTAAGGAAACACCCGGAATCCTTGCAGTCTCAAGTGAGCTGTTACCACTGCCATGCATTTGGTGAACACTCTGGGGGCTGTAGAGAGACTAAAGGGCAGTGCTCAGAATTGATAGTGATTGGCTCCTAGCCGGAAGCTGAGGAATCTTCTGGAGTATGTGTCCATTCTTATGTGATAATATGCATCCTGGAGATCTAACGAGCACATCCAATTGTCTTTCTCCAGAAATGGAAGGATAAACTGAACTGTGACCATCCGGAATTTTGTCTGACAAACTTGTTTAGGATGCTGAGGTCCAAAACTGGCCTCCAGTCCCCTGTCTTTTTTGGCACTAAAAAGAACCTTAAGTAAAATTTGGATTCTATCTGGTCTGGTGGAACTATTTGGGTGACTCTTTTTTGAAGCAGCTTTTGTATTTCCTGAGCTGCTGCTTCCCGTTGACTGGGTGGGACATCAGGAATTTGCCTTTGTGCCTTCAGAAAAGAATCAAAAGGGATGTGATAACCTCTGGTAATTATCTGCACCCAAGAATCTGTTGTTATGGATTGTCAGGCAAGGTGGTGCAGAGAGAATCATTCCCTGACTGCTTCAAGAGGTAAGCAATTGGGCTGCTCTTCAGGAGTGCTGATAGAGCTGTCCAGAGAAAGAATCTCTAGATCCCTGATTACATGGACCCCCTCTGCCTATGGAGGGGTGTCTTCCTGATGAGTTCCCCCCTCTGCCCTGGGGGGGGGGGACTCACCACATGTGTCATGAAAAGGACCCTGGGCTTTCCTATACCACATCCTTCCACTCTTCTGATTCCTAGAGAAGGATTACTGGGGATTGGAAAAATCGATGCCCACAGCAGACAAGGTCTTGCCATCCCTTTCACACCTGGCTAATGTGTCTTTTACATTTGGGCCAAAAAAAGAGGAAGCTTCAATGGGAGCATCGAGAAAGGAAGACTTAAAAGGGTCCGCAAAATCACATAGGCACATCCAGGCATGACATCTCTCATGACAATGCCTGCACCTGCTGCTCTAGCCACCCCTTCAGTTGTATGAGAAATCAATCACATGGACAAATTAGATATGGACTCCAGGGTGGCAAGCTGTGAGGCAAGTTTGTCACATACCTCATCAGATACTGCTCCTGCTAGGGTTCCCTAGAGTTCCATGATCAGGTCTCTCTGGAGATGGGTAAAATGTGCCAAGTAATTCAAGGACCGAATAGCAAAGGTCGATGAAACATATACCCTCTTCCCTAGCCTGTCCATCACCCGAGACTCCCTGTTTGGAGGATGGACAATAGTACTCTCCTCAGCGAGTTCTTTCCTAGTGGCCATCGTCACCACTATAGCATCTACTGGTAAGCCTTTGGACCAGTGGGGGTGGTCCTCTGGAGGGAGAGAATTTTGTCTGGTCTCCAGGGGATAGGCTGAATGGTGTCAAGGCTCTTCCAGGTGCACTGCACAATGAGCTGAACTACATCATCTGCAGGCAGGGTCACCCAGGAAGTAGAGGGTTGAGCACAGAAAGCCTGCAAGAATACAGACTCCTCAGAGGAAGGGTTGGTGTACTTCCAGTCTCTCCGCGACTTTAAAATTTCTAGTATGTCTCCAAAGGAGACATCTTCAGGGGGTCGACCATGGGGAACCATCGTATTCTGTATCTTCAGTAAGGGATTCTTCAGGGGAATCCATGTGCTTCCTCTTGCATAATCTCTTATGGGGTACCTCCTCAGTGGGGGCATCTAAAGAGGACTCCGAAGAGTGGGTGCCCTGCAGTAGGGTATCTTGAGGTTTTCTATGCTCGATGCCCCATAGTAGTGGACTGTGTCAGCTGCAGCTCAGAGAACATATAAATGTGGCATTCCAGTGCTGAAGGAACCAGCTGTGAGCCTGCTGAGGCAAGTGCCCTCTCCATCACCTGGAAAGCAGGCCCACCCAAAGAGGGATGGGAGCCCCGGAACCTAGAAAGACAACCTCGGAATCAGGGTCACATCCCACTCTAATGAGCCCACCCCCAGGGAGGGAGCCACGAGAGGACTCTGTGCCATCAAAACAGCCAGAACTATAGTAGACAGCGCCATAGAAAAAATAGGCACCGTACTAGGGGTCACAGTGCCGACAGACCAGTCACAATCCTGAGGATGGGTCAGCTCTGATTGAGTCAAGGACCATAGGGTAGGCTCTGGAACCATGGTAAGATCTACCAATGGAACCGAAAGAGTTGGAACCAGGATAGGCATCGGTGCCAAAGGCTCCAATACCTCCAAGTAGGTCGAAGGAGGAATATATGTGGTAGTCTGTGGAAAATATTCCTTGGCTCCAGGTGGGAGGGAGGATTTAGAGGGAAATGGAATTCTCTTGGCTGCCAGGAGCTGATCCAGGTGTCTCACTACGTCTAGTTCTGAAAGGCTCCTGGAGGAGCGAGATGACATCCCCGACAGAGAATCAGAGTGTTCTAGAAAGGGACTCAACTGTTGTATGAAAAAGTGTTCTACCAATAGGGAGTATCAGGTCTGAGGTAAAATTTCAACCTTCAGCAAAATTGTCAAAGGACCAGTAGACTGAGTAGGAGGGGGAGTAGTGACCAGAATTGGGGAGACTATGTTTGGTGCCAAGAGGGGTATCAGTACTGTAGCAGATTTTGGTACTGTAGGAGTTGAAGTCTTGGCCGGTTCTGTAATTGAAGACAGCGGGATAGAAGGGGTTTGAGGCCCTGCTGCCAAGGACAGCAAAATAGAAGGGGTTTGAGGCACTGGTGCTGAAATTGCATAGGTCAATTTAAGCTGTTTTGCCTTAGGTTCGGTGGGGGAATTAACCGATTTAGTCTCACTGGTAAGTGGAGAGGAAGGTACAGATTGGCTCCTCTTTTTATTTTCCTTTTTAGGAGGAGTTGAACCCTCTGCCTCAGATAGAGCCTTGAGAAAGGAGTTTTCAAGAGACTTTTTAGAATTATTCTCTCACTGTCAAAGTACGGGAGCTAAAGCCCTTACATATATCTCATGGGGGTTGAATGTCTGTCAGAATTCAGCATTTTCCTGCCAAACTGATCGCATTGCTTAAAGCCAGTTGTCCCTTTTTCTATCAGACATTATGAATGACACAAGTACAAATCCAAAATGTCCTGTCAGAATAAAAATCCAAAATGTCCTGTCAGAATAACAATATAGAAAGTGAACACACTCCACACACAGTCAGGAAAGAAGACAGATTGTTTTTAAATTACCAGTGATGATAATAGAGGAATACTCAATGGGTAAAGGGAAGGAAAAAGAGAGGGGGGATACTGACAATGGTATTAGAGGTAATCACAGGGTCAAGGGAGGCCTGTACCAATAAAGATACAAAGAAAAGAAGAAGTTATGTATTCACCATAACATTCCATGTTTGTTGTCCATCTCGCCTATATTCTTGCTAGTTGGGTTCGGAACTGAGCATCAGTTCTGACTCACCCTAATACACTAGCTCAAGAGCTTCCACTGTCTTGAGCCT
Source organism: Protopterus annectens (assembly GCF_019279795.1). Lineage (NCBI taxonomy): Eukaryota > Metazoa > Chordata > Ceratodontiformes > Protopteridae > Protopterus > Protopterus annectens. Next base: position 458,489,377 of record NC_056725.1, on the reverse strand, counting down.
AACCCCTATCTCATGATGCACCGGGTAAGTTACCCCGATCTTGTTTGCAAGCGAAAGTAGTAGTAGTATTTCTACCTATTCATAATAACAGGTTGTCTAACTGTAGAAGGAAAGAAATCAGAGACTCCAAAACCAATATAACTCTCTCTCTCTCTCTATATATATATATATATATATGCCACACTACTGACATTTTGTCTGTTTAAATTGCAACTCTTCCTATCGGAAGAGAGTCCTGAAATGCCTGCAACGCATACAGCACCACTCTCATCTCTAGGACATTGATGTGTAAGTGGCACTCATGTTCTCGCCATAAGCCTTGGACAGTCTTTCCCAGGTAATGCCCCCCAATCTGGGAAGTGTTCATGGTCAGTACTGCTGCTGGTTCTGGAAATACAAACGGGTGGCCTAAGGAAGTACAGTTGTGTACACTTGCCATAAATGTAGATGTTCGAGTGTATTCACTGTTGAAGTCATCACACTTGGTTTACCCTGCCTGCAGGTAGCCTTCAGTTGGCCCGAATACCAGAGTCCTAGGATTTCTGCGTCGGATGCTGTTGCTTCTTCCATGATGTCAGGTCATCAGGGGTATAAAACAGGCAGTCAATGCCATTACATCAGTTTTTCTTGCCCCAAATGTCAAGAACCCCCAAATAGGAGGCTAGTATATGGTGGGGAACACCACCAGTAAAAAGTAAATACCAATGCCATTAGGAATGGCCATAGAGAGGAGAGGTAGAAAGCCAGGGGGCTATAGGGAGAGAGACCAGGATTGCAACAGTGAATACACGTGAACATCTACATTTATGGTAAGTGTACACAACTGTACTATGTTCATGTTTCATTGTTGCAGTCATCACACACGGGTTGATTCCCAAAGCTGAGGAGGGTGGAGGCAGTCAAGAAGTGTTAGGGCTGGCTAGTAGGCCTTGCAAGACTGCTGTAGCAAATCCAGCTCTGGATTTAGAAAAGATAGGTAAGTAATGCTTGGTGAAGGTGTGTACAGAACTCCATGTTGCAGCTTCCAGAATGTCCCTGGTAGGGACTCCCCTGAGAAATGCTGTAGAGGTGGAAGTAGCCCTAGTGGAAACTGGTCTGATCCCCTGTGGGGTAGGTTTTCCATGGTGCTTTAGCAGAAATGGATGCAGTGTGCTATCCATTTGGAAATAGTTTGCTTCAAAATAGCCTTGCCCTCTGCCCCTGTAGCAAAGCTGACTAGCAGCTGGTCAGATTTTCTGAAAGGTTTAGTCCTGTCAAGGTAGAACCTGAGCTGTCTGCGCATGTCTGAGGAGTGCAGGATCCTTTCCCCTTTATTCTGAGGGTTAGGGAAGAAGGTTGGCAAATGGATGGATTGGTTTAGAGCCACACTGGGCACCACGTTAGGCATAAAGGACGGGTTAGTCCTGAGAGAAACCCTGTCAGCATAAAAAATAATGAAGGGTTCCACAGCCATTAGTGCCTGTAACTAAGACACTCTTCTTGCTGAAGTTATGACTAAAAGCAAGGCTGTTTTCCAAGAGAGGAATTTTAACTCTGCTGAAGCTGCAGGTTCAAAAGGGGGAAGTGTGAGCTTTTCCAGTACAAAGTTAAGGTCCCAGGCAGGGGTGGGTGCTCTAATAGGAGGCCTTAAGTTGTTAGCTCCTCTCAGGAACTGTTAGATGAGAGGGTGAGAAAATAAAGATGTCTCAGTATTATAATGAGCTGAGATGGCAGAGGCATGAATCTTAATGGAGGGGAAGGATAGGCCTCTGCGGAGTAGCTCTGCTAGTTAGTCCAGGATTAGAGGTAAGGAGGGCATTGTTGTGTCCTTCCCTTGAGACTGATTCCAAGAACAATATTTTTTCCACTTTTCAGCATAGAATTTCCTAGTACTAGGCCTTCTTGCTGCAAGAATGTTTGCTGAGGGTTGCTGGTGGTGTATTCAAGTGATAAGCCAAGCTGCAAGGCTTAGAGATTGCAATTGTGGATGCAAAATATGTCCCTCCTGCTGAGACAGCAGTGTAGGAATCTGGTGAAGGTGCCAGGGTGGCACTGTTGCACTGTTGTCAAACTGTGCAAGAGTCGGTACCAGTCAGTACTGGCGTGGCCAGTCTGGGGCAATAAGAATTGCCCTTGGCCTGTCCTGTTTTATCTTGAGTAGTACTTTTGAGAGGAGGGGCAGAGGGGGAAAGGCATAAATTGAGAGGTTTTCCCATTGAAAGGATAGGGCATCCACCTTCCAGGCTCAGCTGTGAGGGTTCTTGGTGCAGAATTTGCTCAACTGGTGGTTCTTGGGGAGGCAAATAGGTCCACCTCTGGTGTTCCCACCTCTAGATCAGAAGATTGAAGGTGTTGGGCTCCAGTTTCCACTCATGTGGGTCTAGAAGATTTCTGCTTAAGACGTCTGCCAGTGAATTCTGTTTGCCTGGCAGGAATTGAGCTTGTAGATGCACTTGGTTGCTCAAGGCTGTGTTCCACAGGGCCATGGCTAACCTGCAGAGTGGGTAAGAATGGGTCCCCCCCTGCTTGTTTATGTACCACATAACTACATAACTATGGTGTTGTCTGTTTTTATAAGCAGTTGTCCTGGAAGGATTAGGTATTTGAAGGCTGTCGGAGCATTCTGTACAGCTAGCATCTCTTTTTGATTGATGTGCAGGTGAATCTGGGCTGGACTCCAGTGGCTCTGAATGCATTTACCTGCCATGTGAGCCCCCCATTCACAGTCTGATGCATCTGTTGACAGGGTTTGGGCAGCGAGAGGTTGAGTGAAAAGCAGTTCCTTGTTGTGGCTGCATGCTTCTGCCCACCAAAGGAACTCTGCCCTTAGACAAGGTATGATTGGAATGACTGTTTCCAGGTCCTGAGAATGCTGGCACCAAAGACTTTTTAAGTACCATTGAAGTTTCCTCATATGCAGTCTTGTATATGGAATTAGCTGAGTACATGAGGTCATGAACCCTAGTGCTTGCAGTATTTTTCTTGCAGATAGCTGGGTTCTGGTAGCCGTAGTTTGTCAGATCGACCTGTTTTTCTGAAGTGACAAATGCCATCTGGGAAGTTGTGTCCAAGCTTGCTCCCAGGAATACAATCTTTTGACTGGGCACCAGTTGTGATTTCTTTTCATTGATGAAGTGAGAAGGCTTTTTACAAATGCCAGGTGCTGAAGTAGCAGTTTCCTGACTGTCTGCCTGAATCAGGTAGTCATCCAAGTATGGGAAAATATGGATATTTCTCTGCCTGCAGTATGCAAAGGCTAGAGCCGGGCACTTTGTGAATACTCTGGGCGCAGTAGATAAGCCAAAGGGAAGTGCAGAGAACTGTGCATAGAGCCTGCCCTTATGCGTAGATATTTTCTGCATGACTCCCTTATGGGGATGTGCAGATACGCTTCTTTTAAGTCTAGAGTGACTAACCAGGCATCCTTGGCTAGCATAGGGAGAAGCTGTTGCAGGGTAAGCATCTTAAATTTTGGGACCACCAGAAAGGTGTTGAGAGTTGATAGATCCAGGATTGGGCACCAAGAGCCCTCTTTTCTGGGCACCAGGAAAAGTCTGGAGTAGAAACCCTGCCCCCCTTGTTCTACTGGAACAGGTTGATAGCTCTGATATGGAGCAGGGAAAGTACTTGCTTTTGAGCCTCTGTCCAGTGGTTTAGAGGAAGGTCTGGGAACTCGCTTGGGGATGGCAGTGTATGGAAGTAGAATCTGTACCCCTGGGATACAATGTTTAGGACCCATCTGTCCTGAGTAATGGACATCCAGTTTTTTGCATGAAGGGCAAGTTTTCCTCCTAGGGGCAAAAGTAATTGGGCAGGGCTGGGAAGGACAATTGAAAAGTCATTGTGAACTTTTTCCATAAGGAGGCGGCTTACCACTCCCTGTTTCTGAGGTGGGGGCACTCCATTGTTTAGATCTCTGCATACCCTGAGACTGTAGTCTGGGTGGCCTGTTTCCCCTGGGTTTGGTCTGAGAAGGCCTGGAAGGGGCTGGAAAGGACCAGTTTTTAGAAGGCCAATGCCTACTGAATCTAGGTGGTTGCACTTGTAAGAATTCTTTAACAGTTTGCATAGAGTTAGCTTTTTCGTCCATCTTTTTAAGAACCGCTTCTGCTCTGGTGCCAAATAAACAGTCCTTATTTAAAGGAGCTTCTAGTCATTTGGATTTGACTTGATCTGGCAAGGTTTGTTCCTTCAGCCAAGCATGCCTTCTCAGTACAGACCCAGTGACTGCAGCCCTGCAAGATGCTTCTAGGGCATCAAAGCCACACTGCAAAGTATGCTTACTAACTTGGTTTGCAGAATGCATTAGCTCTTGTAAATCTTTATTTTCTGCACAATCTGGAAGTGACACAATTTTTTGTTTAATTAGTTCCATAATATGCTGCTGGTACTTCAACATGTGAAACTGGCAATTCAATGCCCTGTTGGCAAGAGTTGCAGAGGTATATACTTTCTTACCCCATCTGTCTAAAGGTCTGGAATCCCTGTCTGAAGGGGTAGAATTTTTGGCTGTAGTATCCTTAATACCTTTAGGTCCCTGGGAAATGGTCTTTGGATCTGCAGTAGGATTCTTGAAGAGAAATTTGTGGGAATCAAGTACTCTGTAGTACCTGTCAGGTGTCCTAGGGGCTGGGTGTAAAGTATCTGGACTAAGACTGGATTCCATAAAAACATCATCTACAACATCCAGGACAGGGTGTGTAGCTACAGGCCTGTGCTGAGGCAACTTTAAAAATTCTCTGAGTCTCTTTTTGGACTGAGGGTAGTCCTGGCATTCCCAGCGGAAATGCTCTCTTAAAGTATGCAAGGTTTCACCAAAAGAAAAATCCTCTGGAGGGGAGGCAGAGGGAATGGATTCCTCTGCATCTGAATCCTCATAGGTTGATAAGGGCATGTCCTGATAATCAGAAGGGTCAGAGTCATCGGACTCCTGGTCTTTACAATCAGAATGAAAATCAATTCTTTGTCTCTTAGCAGGGAACGCTGGCTTCCCCTAATTAGGGTAATAAGGTCTTCAGCCATTCTAAGCATTTGTTTTTGTGGCATGGGGAACTTGAGCATGTGCTTTGGTCATCAGTTTTCTAAGAGTAGTGTGTACTCTGGGCCTTAGAAACGCATTCGTTTTAGCTAAAAATGAAGTCATTGGTTTAATTTGAACATCAGTAGGTCAGAATACATCCTCAGAAGCCAGTGCCTGCAGCTCCGGACCCATCCAAGGTAGAGACATCCACAGGTTCCATAGTTGAAGAAGCATCTCGCGGACTCTGAATGGGTCTCAGCAGTGGCATGCGAATCTGTAGAAGTGAGCATCAGGGGCTGCAAAGGCGCTTCACTGAGTACTGGCAGACTGGCGACTAGCTTAACGGAAGTGCTGTCTGCAGTTTTGGACCTATGCGGTCTGTCTCTGTGTTTATCTTTACATTTTTTCAGAAGATCAGTAGTCAGATGGCTTATCGAAGCCATTTTGGAATACGGAGAACGAGCGCAAAAGAATTTCGCGACAAAGATAGCCCGATGACAAATGGTTCAGGAGTTAAACAAGGCACAAAACCGACAGTGAGGGACATCGTGGTCTGGGCCTAAACAGGTGATGCAGTAAGAATGAAAATCTCTGTGAGGTATTTGCTTTCCACAGGCAAGACAATTGTCAACTTTTTCTGACAACAGTTAGAGCAAGAAAAAAGGATGCCCAACGGGGTACTTAGCTTTAGAAGACTTCAGGATTACAAACTCAAAAATGAAAATTTCAGGTAGCAGCCAACCGGCACTTGTGAACTGCTTCTGCTTCGGGCTCCTCCTCGGGAAGAAAGACTGATGTAATGGCATTGGCTGCCTGTTTTATACACCTGACGACCTGACATCATGGAAGAAGTGACAGCATCCGACGCAGAAATCCTAATACTCGGGCTGCCTGCAGGCAGGATAACTCAAGTGTGATGACTGCAACAGTGAAACATGAAGAACATCAGCTGTTCCATTTGTAGCCACCAGAGAAGATCTTTCCTGCAATATTCTGTAATGATTATCTGGTGTGATATAGGAAGATCCTACATGGACCATTGGGCAAAGAGTAACCACTGTATAACCCTCATGTGCAGCCGTCCTAGAGGAAGTAGAAGAATTGTAGCTGCCATGGTGCCCAGAACCTGTAATACATACCTCGCTTGAACCCTTCTTTTTGACATCGAGATCCTGATTTGATGGTGAAGGGACTAAATTCTCTCGGGGGTAAGTTTTGCCACCATCTCTGCTGAATCCAGTTCTGCACCTAAGAAAGTAATATGCTGTGAAGGCAACAAGGCAGACTTTTTGAAGTTTATTGTAATGCCTAGCCTGGCGCAAAGAAGTACTGTTTTGTCCCTCGCTTGCAGTAGTAGATGCTTGGTAGTGGCGGTCAGGAGCCAGTCATTTAGGTATGGAAACACACGGAATCCTTAACGTCTCATTTGCATTTGGTGAACACTCTGGGGGCTGTAGTGAGACCAAAGGGCAGGGCTTGAAATTGGTAATGACTGGCTCCCAGCCGAAAGTGCAAGTGTCTCCTGGATTGCCTGTCCATTTTTATATGATAGTACATATCTTGGAGATCTATCGAGCACATCCAATCATCTTTCCTGAAAAAGGGGAATATAGACTGCAGTGTCACTATCCAGAAACTTTGATTATTTTTACAGATTTGTTCAGTCTGCTGAGATCCAGTCCCCTATCTTGTTTGGAACTAAAAAGAACCTTGAGTAAGTTCCAGATCCAATTTGGTCTGCGGGGACCTCTTGGATGACACTTTTCTTTAGCAACTTGTGTATTTCTACACTTGCTTCTTCTCTCTGACTGGGTGGGGCATCTGAAATGGATTGATATATGGGAGGAGGAGTAGAAAAGGAAATGTAATAACCTCTGGATATGATTGACTGTACCCATTTGTCTTGAGTGATTTCCATCCAGGCATTTGGGTACAGTGACAAGCATCCCCCAACTGCCTCCAGAGAAGAGCAGACGGGCCCCTTTTCAGGAGCACTGGAAGTGCCTGCCAGAGAATGTATTTCTGTCACGCTGATTCTGCAGACCCCTTCTGCCATGAGGTATGGCATCTTCCTCCCCCTCTGCTCCTGGGGGAAGTCTCACCACATGCATCAGAAAAACCTTTTTGCAACTTGCAGGACCACATTTTACAACCTTTCTGACCTTTGGGATAAGGTCTAGATGGGACGGAAAAACAAACTCCAATGGCAGACAAGGTTTTTCCCTCCTGCTCACACCTGGTCAAAGTTTCTTTCACCTTTGATCCAAAAAGGGAAGAACCATTTGGTGAAGGAAGACCTGAAGGGTTGAGCAAAGTTGCAAAGACGCATCCAGGAATGTCTCCTTAGGGAAATTCCTGTCACTGCTGCTCTGCTTGCTCCATCAGCTGCATATGAAATCAGTCTCATGGAGGAGTTGACAACTGAATTGAGGGTGGAGAGTTGTGAAGAAACTTTGTCCGTGATCCCCAAAGCTATAGTACCCTGAAGGGTATCTCCTAGCTCTTTGAAGAGATCCCTTTGAAGCTTCGTAAAGTGGGTTAGGTAATTCAGCAACCGCAGAGTAAAGGCCACTGAAGAAAAAGCATACTTTCCATATCTGTCCATGGTCCATGATTCTTTATTAGCAGGATGAACAGATGAGAAGGTTTTTGATAACTCCTCCTTAGTGGCTGCCACCACTGCCATCACATCTAAAGGGACACCTTTGGTTAGGAACTCCTTCTCAGTAGGGGCAGTGATAAATTTATTGGGCCTCCGTGGGACAGACTCCACTGTATCAGGGAAACTCCAGGTCTTATGAGATATAACATTAAGCAATTGGTCGCAAGGGGGAGTCACCCAGGAGGTGGAAGGGCGAGACCCAAAAGCCTCCAGGTATACAGATCCATCCTCTTAAGGGTTGGTAGGCTTCCAGTTACCCCTTTGTTTCAGGATCTCAAGGATGTCAGCAAAAGAGACATCCTCAGAAGGGGACCGTGGGGACCCTTCCATATCATCTAGATTGGTATCAGATGTGACATACTCAAGGGAGTCTGTGTACTTCCCCTTGCACAGTCTCTTTCGAGGGACTTCCTCAGAGGGATACACTGGTGAAGTTTTGGAGAAGACTATGCCATCTGCAGGGGCTTCCTGAGGCTCCGGGTCTCTACACTTGGGAGGAGGAGGTGATGATGAGACCAACACTGGTGCCTGGTTGGGAAGAGAAACTGGGCCAGAGACTGGAGCTGTCTGGGGTAACAGCACCCTCTCTATCCGTTCAAAAGATCCCTTGCTCCACCGCAAAGAGATACCCTGCTCCGTAGAGGCAGAGGATCGGCTCTGAGGCAGAACAGGTGGCTCTGAAGCTGATGTAGGAGACGAGATCAACCTCATTGAGGCACCAAGGGATAGAGTCGGATTAGACAACTGCCCGCACTGACTTTCCTCCCCAGACCTAATGGGTGAATGTCAGCTCCCAGACCCTTTGAAATCCGATGGACCCGAAGAAGTAGAGCAGATGCCGGAACTGACGATCCTAAAGGAGGTCCCAGTTTTGACAGTTCCACTACTATTGGACCCACAATCTCTGGTTCTGAGAGCACAAGCTGGGTCGGAGGAGGAATTGGAGATGGTGCTTTGGCCAGTCCCAATTCCTTTGGGGTCAGTGACGATAAAATTTTTGCCAGCACTGGTGTTCAAAGCAGTCTCTTCACCACCCACTCCACATCATCACGAGATAAATTCTTGGAGGAATGAGAGGTTAAAGAAGGAGATCTAGCCCTCTCCAAAATGGGTGATTTCAAAGTTGGAGTGATTGGCTCCAAGATAGAAGATCATGTCATAATCGACAACTCTACCGGCTCCATGGACACAGATGGAGCCGAAAAGGTTGACTTTGTTTTGTTGGAAGCATGAGTCCTCAGTTCCAACGCTGTCATTTTTCTAGGTGGCGCCAAAGCTGGAGTCACAGTGGCAGATCATTTGGATCCTTTTGATTGGGAAGTAGAGGGAGAAGTAGGTTTGGAGCTCTGAGAACCCTGTAATGATTCCTGGAAAGGACCTTTTAACAAGCCTCTCACCATTAATTTATTTCTTCACTCTTGAAGGACCCTGCTGCTGAAACCATGGGAAATTGTGCAAGGGTCTTGCAAATGGATGGCACCAAAAAAATACACACAGTCAGTGTGTCCATCCGTAAGTGACATTTTTGTGTACACATCACATTTTTTAAACCCCGATTGTCTCGGTTTTTTTGGATCCTTATCTTTTTCTTTGGACATTGTTTACAATTAGGAAAAAAGGAACACCAGCAAAAAAGCAGCAATAAATTTGACTAATCTAACAACACTCCTAAATTTGTAAAAGGTATAGAAAAAATTTCAAAAAACGGCTCTGACACACAATGGAGCCTACTAACTACAGTCACACCATACAAGAAATTTAAACCAACACACTGCAAGGCTTTCAAAGGAAGGGTTGCAAAACTGCCAGAGGACAGGTTTAACTATTTTAAACACGCTATTTAAATAAAGAACACTATAAGCTACTTTAATGACAACAACAATCCTATGAGAAAGCTAAGATAAGTATAGAGGGGAATCCTCTAACTTAAATGGATTCTCCAGGTAAGAAAAAACTGACAACATGGGGTAGGTGAGTGGCCCTCTAAGTTAAAACGGGACACCGAGAGCCCTCTAACTTAAACAGGTCTCGCACAAGAACAAGAGGGGAAAACACAAGCTAGAAATTATGAATGGGGGTTTCTAAATCTATCACACACTACAGAAAAAGGTTTTATCTGAAAACTATTGTAAAATATATAATTGTACACTACTTAGCCAGTCAGAAGACATCCTGGTCACTTGAACGGCAAACAAGATCTGGGTAACTTACACGGTGCATAATGGGAAAGGGGTTAGCCTCGAGCCAGTGGAAGCTCTCAAGCTTTTGTATTAGGGTGAGTTGGAACCAGTGCTCAGTTCTGAACACAACCAGCAAGAATTGAGGTGAGATTGGACAATATAACATCCAAGAATTTGGTAAAGAGAGAGAAAGGAATCACCTAAACAGATAGGAAGGGTAGCAAACTCTAAACGACTACTAGTAAAACAGAAAAAAATCTCAAATAAAGCCAAATAGTTATTTAAATTGAAATAATTCTAAACAACTTAGCTTGAGAGCTGGCCTGATGCATCTTGACATTCTATGCAGCAAAAGAGATCTGGGGTGATAGAGAGGGGCACTATGGGTAAGCTTAGCTTGAGAGTTTTTTGGCTGGTGTGAGCTTGTTATAATAGACAACTTGGTTCCAAGGACAGAGCCAATACCCATCAGTAATGAATAAAAGAAGATTAATATCAGATTTAATTTCATCATCAGAGGAATTGTGAGAAAGCATAAAGGAGTCCACCTGGCAATTTTGATGAGCTAGGGGATACTTGACTTAGGCAAAATCAGGAGAAAAAGTTGAGATATTTTTTTCTTAAAAAGTAACATCAATGTATAACAGACTCCTTCAGGGGTGAAATATCACTCAGTGAGTGATTCAAGGACAGTTTGTTGGAAAGAAAATGATGAGGATGGTGAAAATATTTGCTCATAAGGGTAAATGTATTGCCCTGCTCTTACATTTTTTTGAGATACTGATCAACTTCCTCATTAATCAGGAGAAAGTCAGAGAAGAGAGAATCCAAATATGTCACCTCAGTGCCTCACTGAAGTCTGTGAGTTGCAGAGGGGCTGCCAGTGCCAGGTAATGCTTGGTCCAAGTACTTTAACAACACCTTCTTGTGAATTACAAAGGATATGTATTATAATGCAGCTCATGTCTGTGGCGATAATAGCCTGAAACTTTAACTTGCCTTTCAATGATTCATCTGGTAACACCTCTAGAGCAAGGTGCATTTTATCAGCCAGGCCGCTTTGAACATAAACCATGTGCAAAAAAAAGTGTAAATCCTGTAGGGATGCTGTGGGTGACATGTCTCCCAAATCTGTTCACCACTCTGGATTCCCTCACTAGTGAATGAACCGCTGAACTCCAAGAAATAGGAGACTTTTACTAGGCAGCTACAGAACCTGTGGTATCTTGCTTGGGAGTCTTAAAATGAAAATTTCCTTTTGGTCATGAAAACCCAATGCCCTCACTGGTGCAGCGGCATTTGGGGTCTGGATTCTCCCATGTGATTTTAGTAGCATCCTTTAAGGTGGTCACTAAAGGTGAGAGCACAGAGGAGGACTGGGATGAAATGGATGCCTATTGCAGCCTTCTCTAGGGAGATGTAATAGGATTAGAAGGCCAACCTCCATTCTGCTACATCATATGTAAATGCTCTCCAAATCTGGCATCCTCTGGGGAGGAAGGGGGATGTTTGTCTCATTTTTCTCATGTATGTCTTCTATGGAGGAATCCACTCATGAATTTATATGTCTGTTTTTCACAAAACCCCTCCTGGGCTTTTTAGGGGAGGTTTAAAATCAAAAGATTCTAAATTAATTTTAACAGAAAAAAGTAGAGAAAAGACCTCTAAGGAGACAATTAACACCTGGGCCTGCCATTGTAGAGATTCTAGGACAAGAATTTCTTTAATGGGTTTAATACACCATAAAGGAGAACATGAGGCTGAATAACATATGTCAGTACTGGTAGAAGTGGTACAAAAATAACACTGTCACATTATTATATAATGGAGGAACCCAGGAATGCAGTGCTGGAAATCTCAATACCTCCCCTGATGCCAGCCATAGCAATACCACAGAAACACCACCAAAAGACCAGTGTAGTGAGTACTAGAGCATAAGCCAAATTTACTGGTGTCAATATAATTGACTCCTAAAAATGCAGCATCAGACAGGTTGGTAACTGAGCGTCCAGTGCCAGCAGCAGTACTGGAAGCACTGATGTCAACAACTGTAGTACTAGAGCCAGATGAAATAAAACCAAGGCTGACAACTGAGCTATGGACAACGGGGAAATCACTATTTAAAAGAAGAAAGCTCAGGGAGAAAAATGGAAGCTCCCTTGGTGAAGGGATAAAAATGGAAGCTTCCTTGGTGAAGGGATAAGAGAAAAAGAAGCTTTGATCTCTTTCCTTGTATTTGAATAATTAGGTTATCATACTCTAACCTAGACGTGTCCAACCTGCGGCCCGTGGACTGCATGCGGCCCTCAGTGCTCTTCCATGCGGCCCTCAACCTCTAACTGCAACATCGATGTACGCATGCCCCAAAACACTTTTTTTGTTTTGTGTTTTTCACTCCCGTGACCTGTAACGCTAATGTCGGTGTGCGCATGCACCAAAGCACCCTTCTAGTTTTGTTTTTGAGCCAAAAAAGGGTCAGTGTGTTTACGCCATTATTTTGCGCCGAACAATAAGTGTGTGTGTTCTCGCTGAAGAGGGACTCATGTATGGATTTACCGCTGTTGCCTTTGAAAGGGACAGCAATTACCTTTGTTAATAGGTAAGTAAGGAGTGAGTGAGTGCATGCATGAAAGCAGAATTGTGTGCGTGAAAGTAGAAGAAGGGTGTGTGTGTGTTTGTATATGTGTGCATGACAGAGAGAGACGCATGCACAAAGAGGCTAACAATGATCATCTACCTACTGAACACAAACAAGTTAGCTCATAAATAAGAGTACACTTTCATTAAATTGCGGCTTTCCTGACAGGGAGAGTGTTGTATTAAACATGAACTCATACCTCTTAACTGTATGGATTTTCAAAGAATGTCTGGATTTTTGCCTCATCTTCCAATTTGTGTCTTTTGCTTAGGAAATAAAAGTAGTCATCCAATGTAATGCAGTTCCAGGGAGTAAGAATGAAACAGCAGCCTAGGGTTAATGGGTCAGTAGTGGACTGACTATGTGGGACTGTAGCATATAAAGTTGTATTGTTTTTTCAATCAAACAAAAAAGCACCTAGTACTGTTTTTTCATTGGTGGGTTCTAAGCAGTGGTAGATTGGACAACAGTAAGCATAGCTTTGGCGGATCATCAATACTGGCAAATCAAGTAGGCACAATCACAATGTCATTTTTTAAATGTTGAGGATTTTAGTGTGTATGTGTGTGCTTATGTGTTGGGAGTGCTGCAACAGTAGATGATTATTAAAGACAGAGACTTACGGACTGTGGAGAATATGTTTCTTTGTTTCAAAACCTAATACTTGGGTACGCATGCCAGAAGTAGATTTTTTAAGACATAGCTTCTTGCCATTTACAGTGGATGGATATTTACATTTAATGGACAATGCACTAGCGTGGGCATGTGGGGTTCTGAAATATGCCAAGTCTACCACTGCCAATGTCTTGTAAAGTGACCTGGAAATGGATATTGGGATGTTACTGAAAACATTTAGTAAGTGGGCTTAGAAATATAGTTTAATTAAACAAAGTGTACTTTCAATTTATAGGCCATAATTTAATTTATTTCAGGTAGTCCAGATACTGGTAGATTGTATACCATTAGACTTAATTAGGGAGAGCTGTAATTTTGGGGAAACAAGCAGCCCTAGTTTCAGTGAAAGCTCTGTAGTTGCTTGCAGGTAGGAAGTTGCAGGATGTTGATGCAATCTGTTTTCTTTATTATTTTTAATGCATCTGTCATTTCAAAGCATGGTTTTCTTTGATGCAAAAGAAGGCAGGACTGAATGAGCCATATAATGTTTAACTGACAATAATGGGATAGAAAGATTATAAGTGATGTAAAATGTTTGCAGCTACAGTTGTTTCAATGGTGTCTGTGATGCATAACTATTTTTGGGCCTGTGTCCCACTTTTATTTTTCGCTTTGTCCAGATTTCTTGCTCTAAGGCTGAGAGGTATGGTTCCATACTAAATCAGAAGTTGTATTTACCTTGGAAGACTTTTCGGCATAATTATGAAAAACAGAGCCTTTTTAATATCTCTGCTTATTTCCAATATCAACTGCCATGTAACCTTGCAAATAACCTTCTTATTAAGCTACTTTACTTCTTTTGGAATTGACAGGTATGATTCAACTGTTCGGACATAAGCATAGAGTGCTAATGTGACTTTGATTTCTTGTAGCAGTCTGTGGTTTACATAATCACACTAACTTTTCTGTGTTTCTGGGTGTGTAATCAATTTAACAGTTTTAAAGATGTTTTCCAAAAATAAATAAATATATAATAAATAAATAATCTTCTCTACACTTTGAGCTATTGACAAAGTCTGGGACTTTGTAGCGAAGGACAGCATCACAGCTCAGTAAACTGTCTGTGAGTAACTTCTGCACAAATTAAAATATCTGAATGTCAAATGGCTTTAGATTGGAGGGAAGTTTATTTTTATTTATTTATTTTTTATTTTACATTTGTTTACCGGGAAAGTCCGACTGGACACAGGTCCATTTTCAGCGAGGGCCTGGGGAGAAAAGCTCCAAAAATAACACAAAACAATATAATACAATACATGAGAGAGAGACAGCAAATTATGGATGTAGCACCCATACAATATGGCGGAGCTTACATCTCGTAACAGTGAGAATCACTGAGGTACAGAATAAACTTAAAAACATTTTTTTTTACAGTTATAATTACAGCAAGGCAAATATCAATGAGTAAAGTTTTTAGGAGAAAGCTGTTTGTACATAGCTGAAGATCTGAAACAATCTTTTGGTATGGATTAACCTGGGGATTGACAAGTTATATGTTTACACCAGTATGTAGCATTATAGTTTATGGTTTTCTTACTGATTTACTTTTTGCCGAGCAGTTGTTTGTTGATTTATTGATGGTCCTTTAGGTGGTGGGAAATTACATGGATGAATCCATCTCTACCATGATTTTTTTTTCAGATATTTTGACTTCCAGACAATTTCATTCAGTGAGTGATTGTCATATGATTACTGAGGTTGCCTATTTTACAAGTAGGGGCTTTTGTGTCTGTGTGTGTGTGTGTGTGTGTGTGTGTGTGTGTGTGTGTGTGTGTGTGTGTGTAAGAGAGAGAGATTTAATATGTATACTGAATATAATTTTGCGGGAAGCCACGGTGGTGCAGTGGTTAGCATTGCCGCCTCACAGCAAGAGGTTCTCTGGTTCGATCCTCGGCTGGGGTGCCTTCTGTGCGGAGTCTGCATGTCCTCCCTGTGGTCAGGTGGGTTTCCTCCGGGTGCTCCCAAAGACATCCCAAAGACATGCTATAGGTGGATTGGACACACTAAATTGGCCCTAGGTGTGAATGTGTGCATATGTGTGCCTTCTGTGGAAGGTTGGGCGCTGGGCTGGCAACTCGACACCGTAAAACTCAACTGCCAATCATGTGAGGACGGTGATCCGCTGTGGAGACCCCTAACTGGGAAAAAGCCGAAAGAAGAAGAAGACTGAATATAATTTTGCAAATGGAATTCTTAGTTAATCATGCCCCTCGTCTTGGGCAACTAGATTTGAGTAACCAATATTAGATCTTAGCCATCCAGCTGGGAAAGGTTAGTATGTGGATTTTCCATCTGGTTTGATGAAGGCTATGCTACTTACCCAAAGACTACATTTATGGTTATCCATCCAGCCATCGTGTTGCTGAACTACATTGTTTGATAATGAGAGGAGCTTTTTACAGAAGTTGAAGATTTTTGTGTGAAGAACCTGTACATAAAAAGTGGCTTGTTTATGTTGCAGTGAAGGCTGTGGTCTTTGTAGTGAGCGTTTTAAGTATAACCAGTATTTCTGAGGTAGAGGAAGTCTCTTAAGGCAGGATCTTTCTTAGCCTGGAAAGCAAGCCAATGATGAAAATTTATAGGGGCCAGTGAGAGACAGAGGAAAGCAAGAAGCTTTTTAGTCTGTTCGGATAACTAAGTGAACTTAGTCCTTTGACCTTTTTTGTCAGAAATGGTTGTAGTCTTTCTTTTGGCAGGGTGTTTTGCTGAGGCACATGCCAAAAGGAGCATTGTACTCCACAATGGCTCTTGTAAAGGAAGAATACAGGGATGTTATGATCTCCTTGTCCCTGGATGAGATACCCTTACTAATGAAGTGGGCCTTGTAAAAAGCTTTCCTTACAACGGAGACAACATGGTGGTCAAAAGTCAGGTTTCTATCAACCTGGGTGCCCAAGTACCATACAACTTATTGCGTGCTTACAACATTGTTATTAATGTGATAATTTGTGGGGACATCACTCTCCTCAAAGGGGATGATGATGCATTTGTTGGCATTTAGCTTGAGGCCATATTTCTGGCACCAGTTATTTGTTTGGGTGAGACCCTCTTGTAGCTTATTCAGAATTGTTTTATTAAGTCAGTAATGTGAATTCTTTACTTTATTGCAAATTTGTTGGGTTATTTTGTGGATTATAGTACTGTAGGACTGCTGATGTTGACATTTTACGTAGCTGGACTGCTGGAATGGTTTTCCCAGTGAGAAATGCTAGTGCTGTAGTGAATATGTTTATTTGTAAAAAAAAAAAATATATATATATATATATATATATATATATATATATATATATATAGATATATAGATGTATAAAGATATATAGATGTATATAGATATATAGATGTATAAAGATATATAGATGTATATAGATATATAGATGACCCGCGGTAGTGGTGCTGTGGTAGCGTTGTCACCTCACAGCAAGAAGTTGTCTCGTTCGATTCTCAGCTAGAGCGTCTTCTGTGTGGAGGCATGCATGAATGAGCATGCCTTAGTTGAAGGTTGTGCGTCAGGGCTGGTAACTCAGCACGTAAAAATCCACTACCAAACATTAGTGGACTGGAGTTCCGCTGTGGTGACCCCTAACCGGAATAAGCCGAAAGACACAACAACAACAACAACATAGATATATAGATATGTGTATATATATATATATATATATATATATATATATATATATATATATATATATATATATATATATATATATATATATATATATATATAGATATAGATATATTAACTAAGATGTTAGAGTTAACTGTTAGATTAGAAAATTAGAATTAGAATTTTAAGGCAAATATTAGGCATTTATTACATTTATTCATTGTTCAAATGCACCTGCAGTACAGCCAGGAGGTCAATTGTGGTCTTCCCGAGCAACGAAAGAGTTAACTATACAATATATTTTATATGCGGCCCCAAGACCATTTCTGTTCACTCAATGCGGCCCCAGCAAGCCAAAAGGTTGGACACCCCTGTTGTAGGAGCTACACAGTCTAAAATGACCAAAATGTATTGACACATCTATAATGATCATAACAGTCAATGGATTCCTGAAGCCTAGGCAAGGGTCTTTCTTCTGGCATTCATGATCTAGCAGAGAAGTTCTCAACTTCTTTCCTGGACAGTAAAACCTTGCTAGGATCCACGTTTTAGTCTTGTCAATTGTCATTTTTTATTTTATTTTGACTCACGCAGCTGATTTATGTTTTATTTTGGCTCACACAGCTGAACATTAGTTCTATCTGTTCCTCTCCTCATTCACAGGGTCTACTGAACCTGCCTTTAGCCACCTCCAGGTTCTACCCTGCCATAACCTATGTCTGGTTTGAGACTGATGAGGACATCAAGGGCTCCAGTGCAGTATTATATTGCCCCCAGAATATTTTTTCTAATACACTTGCCCTTCCCTGTTTACATGCATTTGTAACATACAGAAGCAGGTGTGCAGTGGGTATATGTGGGTGTATCATCCCTCACCTCTGTGGTGACTCAACAACTACCCGCATTCTCACTTAAGACCATGTTCCCCCACAACCCCAGTCTCCACTATAGATCAACCAGGATGTGCATACCCATCCCCCCCTTGCCAGTGCCTCAATCACCCAAGCAGCTAACTGAACTCGGGTCAGATGAGCCATAGTGTGGGACTTTATCCCTCTATGTCTGAATGATGACTATAGTCTTTTCCATTTCAGATGTCCTCATAGAACATGAGTACGTGCTAATCGCATCAATGGGCTTCTGAACAGTTTGTGCACTAATAGCTGATGTACTACTTCCTTTCTGTCCTTATCTACTCTTTATAATAAATTTAATTTATTTTTAAAAACAAAACCAGGGTAATAAAGTGAAGTATGCCAAACACCAGGTAAACGGAGAGACAGTCTCCATCCAAAAATTCAGTTTATTAAGCGCTTTCGTCTCAGGTCAATACTGAAACTTCATCAGAATAACAACCCTTTACCTCTTACCCTTAAAATACACCCCCCCAATTAAACAATTAAGTCTTCTTTACAAACAATTCCAAATCAATTGGTGTTAATCAACTATACTAAACAAAAAATAAATGTGGTCTTCTTAAAAAAACAAACATACATAAAAAACATTTGAAAAGACATTTAAAAATTATCTTGTCAAAGCTCTAGTTTTAAGAATAGGCAAAATAGAGACATGTAATTAATTCCAGGTTCATTCATAGTATTTAGTAACATTTGCCATTTAAGCTCACTTCTCTCTATTTTTAGTTTCCACCACTCACCTCTCGTACCTTTCAGTACTACCTCAAGAATTCCAAATTTAAATTTTGTAAAACCTTCAGAAACCCTTGAATGTCTGTACAATGCCTTATTTTCATTGCTTTGGGAAATAGCATAATTATGTTCATATATTCGTCTTCTGAACACCCGCTCTGTCTTTCCTACATAATAGTAGGAACAAACATTACAAATTGCTAAGTAAACTATCCCTTGGTGGAAAATTACCATGCTTCAATCTAATATGTTGACTAATATTGGGTAAGTTTACACTCACCCCTTCAAGGATGAATCTACACTGCGAACAGCAGACACATTTAGTTGTACCTTTTTCACTCATCCTAGTTGGAACCAGGTCATGTTCAAACAAGAACTTAAGATTTTCACCTGTTTTTAACACAAATTTGGGACCATCGCCTAAAATCTTCATAAGATCTTCATTAGAGTTAAATAACACCCAATATTTTTTCAAAATATTTTGTACTTCTTTAGTCCCATCACCATATTCAATGATCATACTCTCATTGTACCAGTTTTTATCATTCTTCTTCTTGAACTTGAGTTGGTCCTGACCAATTCCAAGTATGGGTTTGAATTTTGTCCCCCATGAAGAACTAACTTGCTTTACAATTCTTAGAATAAAGTCTCTAGGGTACCCCCTGTCCAGAAACATTCCAATAATAAGGGACACCTCATCCCTAAAGGTGTCCCAGTTGGAACACATGCTGGCCACTCTAACCAATTGACCTTTAAGAATGTTCTTTTTTGTGAAACCCGGATGATGGCTGTTGAAATCTAGGTAACTGTTAGAGAAAGTATATTTTCTATAAATGGTAGAAGCAAAGGTGGAGTGTTCAGTATAGTTAAAAATATTTAGATAGTCAATACTTGAATCAGAACTATTACTAGTAAAATTCAAAGATGAACCTAAATCATTTAAATACTCAGCTAAATCTTTCTCCCCCAGAGTGTTGTCCTTCCAAAGAATAAAAACATCATCAAGGTAACAAAGGTAGAAAATCCATTGATCGGGGAATCTAGGATTAAAAATAAAATTTTGTTCCCATGCATACATTACTAAATTGGCATATATGGGGGCACAACTGCCCCCCATAGCTACACCTTTCACTTGTTTAAAATAGCAACCTTCAAAAGTAAAAAGATTGTTCTCCAAAATGTACTCCATCACACTCAAAGTAAAGTTAACCATTGTACAACTCAAATTAGTCAATTTTACCATTGCCCCAGCAAAAAGTTCCAAACCCTTACCATGGGGGATGGAAGTAAATAGGCCAATTACTTCCATCATATAAGAAATAGCATTCTCTTTAAATAATTCTGTTTTAAACCTAGCAATAAAATCCCAGGAGTCTCTTAAAAGATAGCCTATAGAATAAACTGTGTTCTTTAAAAGACTATCAATAAAACCCCCCAAAGGGTAGGTAAAACTGCAGTGTGCAGCTATAATAATTCTGTAAGGCGGGTTTGGAATATTTTTATGTACCTTAGGTATACCAAAGGCTTGTGGGATGGTGGGATACTCACATCTTAAAAAATTATACAAGTCTTCTGAAATAGTGCCCTGGAAAAGTGAGTCTTCTAAAAACAATTCTACTTTTCGGTGAGCAATTGTTATTTCATTTAAAGAAACTTCAGTGTATTTTTCAGAATCATAAAAGTTCTCCATAATTTTTGCACTATAATCAAAGTTATCAACTATCACCATCCCTCCTCCCTTGTCTGATTTCATAACATGAACCGTGTCATCCTGTCTCAGTTCTCTCAAAATTGTACTCTCCTCTTTAGCTAATTGAGAAATTTTCTTTTATTCGACCCTAAAATTGCGTGAGTGTCTTTCAAACAAAGTTGTTCAAATGCACATTGGTTTGGGAGGGTGAATTAAAAGTGCTTTTGCGTTTAAAATTGTTTCTCTGATCAGCCCCCCCCCCATGGTATTTCCCCAGGATTATCCTGAAACAATAATTTCAAACTTAATTTCATAATACAACAACAGAATCAGAGAAAACCGTTTGGATCAACGAATAACCACTCCACACTGAACTCCAAACGAAAGTACCACTCACAGTTACAAACAACAAAATAAATCCTCCGGTTTAAAATAAAACCAAAATGAATTTAATATAATATATCCAAGAGTTAAGCGCTTTCACTCGTCACAGCAAGCTTCATCAGAACATCAGAACATTTAACTCTTGGATATATTAAATTCATTTTGGTTTTATTTTAAACCGGAGGATTTATTTTGCTGTTTGTAATTGTGAGTGGTACTTTCGTTTGAAACTTAATTTCATGGTGTACAACATAATCTCTGTCATGGTATTGTGCAAACTAATTTTGGAACCTGGTATAAATTTAAAGCTTTTTTTAAAAAGAGAAAAATGGTCTTTGTTAATCTCCATTCCCATATAGTTAAATATGTTAAAATCATAACATCTTAAAAGCTTCCCATAATGGGAAGAATCTATAAGTCCATCGTTGTTATCCTGATCCCTAAAGTTTAACAAAATGCTAATTTCTCTGTCTAATTGTTGTTGCCTCTGCATTTAGTAACATTTGCCATTTAAGCTCACTTCTCTCTTTTTTTTATTAGAAGAAGAAGAATGATAAAAACTGGTATGATGAGAGTATGATAATTGAATATAGTGATGGGACTAAAGAAGTACAAAATGTTTTGAAAAAATATTGGGTGTTATTTAACTCTAATGAAGATCTTTTGAAGATTTTAGGGGATGGTCCCAAATCTGTGTTAGAAACAGGTAAAAATCTTCTTGTTTGAACATGACCTGGTTACAACTAGGATAAGTGAAAAAAGTACAACTAAATGTGGCTGCTGTTCGCCGTGTAGATTCATCCTTGAAGGGGTGAGTGTAAACTTACCAAATATTAGTCAACATATTAGATTGAAGCATGGTAATTGTTCCATTAAGGGAATAGTTTACTTAGCAATTTGTGATGTTTGTTCCTACTATTATGTAGGAAAGACAGAGCGGGTGTTCAGAAGACGAATATATGAACATAATTATGCTATTTCCCAAAGCAATAAAAATAATGCATTGTACAGACATTCAAAGGTTTGTGAAGGTTTTACAAAATTTAAATTTGGAATTCTTGAGGTAGTATCGAAAGGTACGAGAGGTGGGTGGTGGGAACTAAAAATAGAGAGATGTGAGCTTAAATGGCAAATGTTACTAAATGCTATGAATGTGAATGAACCTGGTATTAATGATATGGTCTCTATTTTGCCTATTCTTAAAACTAGAGCTTTGACAAGATAATTTTTAAATGTGTTTTCAAATGTTTTTTTGTATGTTTGTTTTTTAAGAAGACCACATTTATTTTTTTGTTTAGTATAGTTGATTAACACCAACTGATTTGGAATTGTTTGTAAAGAAGACTTAATTGTTTAATTGGGGGTGTATTTTAAGGGTAAGAGGTAAAGGGTTGTTATTCTGATGAAGTTTCAGTATTGATCTGAGATGAAAGCGCTTAATAAACTGCATTTTTGGATGGAGACTGTCTCTGCATTTACCTGGTGTTTGGCATACTTCACTTTATTACCCTGGTTTTGTTTTAAAATGTTTTGGTTTCTGAGGGTAATTCCATCTTGTTCTTATTCAAATTTAATTTATTTAACATTTCTTGATTGAGAAAGTCTGACTAGGACAGAGTCTATTTTCAGCGGAGGCCCAGGAAAATATACTCCAGATGCACATTTTTGGAATGTGAGAGAAAACCAGGGTACCCAGAGGAAACCCACGCAAATGCAGGGAAGACATGCAGACTCGACACAGAAGGCAATTGAATCAGAGAACCTCTTGCTGTGAGGTGACAAAGTTAACTGCTGCACTACTGCACTGCCCAAATCATTTTATAATCAAAGTATGGAAAGGAAGTGGGGATATTTTTTTTCAGCTTCTTGCTCTATAAGTAGTAATATTTCTTTGTTCTGCAATGTTATATCTCCATTGTGCCATTTAACATGTGCCTGACTTAACTGTAGGTTAGCCAGCTCTGGCGTTTCCTCAGGGTCAGCCTATCATGAGGTAGAAGGTACTGCCTGCTCTCCTGCTAATACAAGCACTGGGATATCAGTTATATGACTCTTCTAAGAAAGGCAGCCCAAACCAGTATTCTTTACTATCAGTTGCTATGTCAACCATATTATTTTTTTCTTGTTCTTTTCCTACATAATCCTGATGCATAGCACCTTCATTCTTTTGTTTAGGGTTCCTGTAGTTTGGTTCAACAGGAATATCATCAGGGCTCTACTCAAGGCTATGTTGTCCCTCAGTATACACTAACATCTTTTTTTTTCTTTAGATTGTTCTCCCTCTGTCTCAGTGAGACTGAACACCACCTTCAAAGTTTATTTTTCTTCTCTAGATCACTCTGCCTCTGCAAAGGATATATCAAAAGAAAATTTAGCTTTAATTTTACTTCTTTCCTTACTTCCAGTTACCAGTTGTCTAGAGCCTTCCCTTACTCAAGTTTTCTATCTTACATTGACAGAAATGGGTTTAGAACTCTAACCATCTGGTCTTTCTTCATTTCTTACTAAACTAGTAAAGTCTTTTTTTATTGACAGGCTTCTACTCCTCAACACTCTTGCTGCTTAGAATTCTCCATTACTGGAGCTTTCTGTTTTAGCTTGACAAAGTTTACAATTCTGCTCAGGTTGTATATTTTCCATATGTCCTAACTTCATTTCTTTGAAATATATTATTTAAGTGAATGATTCCTTCTCTTCAGTTCTTTTTAATTACTTCTGCTCTCTGCTTTGCAACATTTGCAAGCTGCAATATTGTACCATATAGCTCCCTTCCTTCTGCTGCCTCTGTTGCAGCAGGCTGTGCTACTCTGCCATAAATATGTTAACATGTATCTCTAAGTGGTACAGGTTCTTCGTCTTCCCTCAAATTTGCTGCAGCTTGGCAGCAAGAGGCTGATTCCACTCTTCTTCCTGGCAATTCACATTCCATAGACATAATATCACTAACATCATGCTTCTTACTGGTAACAGATTTCACAGGTATACACAATTTATGTGACCTCTTTTCCCACATTTAAAACAGAGTAGCTCTACAGTTGATGTTTTCTGGTTTTACCAGCATTTGACACATTCTTTGCCACAGTCCAGATTTTCAGTTTTAAATATGGTTCCATTGCATAACAATCTTTGTACCAGTACAAAGCAAATTTTTCATCCTTCTTAGTATTACTTTTAGATATCTGTTTTTGTACAGAAGTGGGCAAAGCCATTTTAAATTTATCAGTGGATAACAGTTCTATTTTCCTTTTACTACATTGACCCTCAAAATCTTGTACAACTTTTAGATCACAGAATTGAAACGTTACTGTTTTGTTAGGAAAAAATAAATCTATTGAGCTTGTGTCTCAGAGTCAATTTCAACTTGAGCTGACAGTACTTTTTTAACCATACTATTGTCTGATATTCAGTCCCTTCCATGTCCATGAATGTTTTTAGTGATTTTCCAGTTAGATGGATTGGCAGGATTCTAACCAAATCACTCCAGTCTCATCTTTCCTCATGAGTATACCATTTGAAGGCCACAAGGAGCACCTCAACATCTTCCTCCCTGGTTAGTCATTTAAAAGGTAAAACTGTCTTCACCATAGTCTTGGACCTGGCCACCAACATCATCCCATAGGCCACAGCTGCAATAGCTTGCAGCAGCTGCTCTACTGTTGCCATTTTGGCATAGTACACATGTACGTCACACACAAAACAGAACTCTTAGTCCACTTCATGATACTGATGTCTTTTCTGCTGGAGAAAAACATTTTGCTTTAATTTCAGGCAGCAAAAAGAAAACTCAGGATTTCTGTTAGCTCAGCAAACTTGTGTTCAAATGTTGCCAACTAAACTCACCAATACTGCATCAAAATAAGGCACCAAGGGCACTTTGTCTATAAAACAAAGCTTTCTGTTAAAACTCAAGGCAGAATAATAGTTCAATGGTGGAAACTCTTCTTCAGTACATTAAAACAAAAAAAACAAAAAACTATGCAGTCTCATACCAGTTTAGGTTTATTCATAAAATAAGCTTAATCTGCCGAGGAGTCCAACCAGAAGGAAGCTGCCTATCTCCAAGCTGCCCTTTTCCTGCCACAGCACACTTCTAAGAGTTGCTGTTGCAAACACAAAACTCTCCCTGCATTGTAAGGCCAACTTCGCTAATGTTCAGGGCCATACCCTCCATTTATACATTAACCTAACCTAGAAATGCTTGTTACTAGCACTACTGTTTAAAGAAACCTCTTTGCTAATATAGAGACATACCTGCCTTTTCTTAAAGAGCAACATTTTTTATGCAGCAATATTTACTTTTTATATAAAGGTATCATTTTTGACATGTCATACCACAATACTATTCACACATCAGTTTTGATACATCCTAGGGCAATAGCCACCAAACTATGACACTTTCCATTCCAAATCAGCAAAACTGTCCCCATTCTTCCATTTTCACTGTAGCGTAAATCACATTTATAAAATGGCCTTATTCTCTCTTCACCATTACAGCACCAGTAAGTTTCAAAACCTTTCTATAATTCTATACATAAATATTACCACTGAATGCCTGTCTTCTCTCTCTCTCTCTCTCTGATCTATCTTATCCCATTCCTGTTATACTTCTTGCCATTCCTGTCTTATTATCACTACATGTAACCAGTGCTTACAATGAACCATATTTGTACCATTAATGCTAATCTTTGCTCTCTTCAGTTAGATAGCTTCAGTATCCTTCTTTGTTGTGGTCTCTTTCTATTTATTCCATTCCTCCTTTCTTTCTGTTTCTTAACTCAACTATCCCCATTAGATCCCTAATCAGCTTTACCACCCATCAAATGACTTCTGCAATGTCCAACTTCCTTATCCTTTCTGCTTTTCATCTCTTTGCTATCATCTTCAGCAACAAGCAGCATCTCTATTCTCTCTACCCTGCTCCACCGCTCTTTCTATATCTTCCACTCCTGGTAAATATAACCAACTCTCTTCTACCCTGACATCATAATCTTCTAATCATAAGTGTCTTACATTTTGTGAACAGCTCAACCACATAAATTGTTCACCTCAGCCTCACATACTTTCCATCTGACACTTTCATAGCTAACTTTTATTTGTTCTGTACCACCTATGCACTTCCATATATGTATATCATACATGAGACATTCCTTTTAAATTTACTCATCACTTCCTATACTTCCTCCCATAACTCCTCAAGCTTTCCCCATAGCTCACACTTGTCTTTCCAAAGGCCTCTTAGTTTCTTCATCACTCATTTTGCTCTCCCTGTCCCAAACTTCTATATACAATTACAATCTTCCTTTTCTCAGAACCCAAATATTTATCCACTGCTCCTCTAGTCCATAGTTCCAATTATCCATTTGCTCCCTGCCTCTGTAATCCTGTTACTCTAGATACTTCAACTCTGTGTAGAAAGCAGATAATTCATTAATTTCCTCAAAGGTGACCCAACTTCCCTTCTCCTTGCCTAAATCACATATTCCTGAATCTACAATTCCTTTCGGACTCCAAATTTTTATCCTTATCTTCGCTGTTAAAAAAATTTGCATAAAATAAATCAGATTCCTACCTCTAAATTTCCCCATTTCTGCCAGCTTGCCCAGCCATTTCACTATAGAACCTGAGTCCAGTCTCTCAGATATGTCAGCCTTCACATCCCATTGCTCCCACTTTCTATAATACCAATCTCAGTATACGTTCTCTAGTCCTGTTAGCTGACTGCAGTTATTCAGTACTGTCAATATATCTCCTAAATTCTTGCATCCCCCAGTCAACTAATCCTTTACTTGCCATCATTCTGTCCTTTTCTATCCTACCTCCTCCCCCCACTAATGAGTCTGGGTACATCACTGTTAATATCCCTTCCAGTTTATACTGTGTCTGACCTTGTAAATAACCAGTGATAGCACCACTGGCCATTTTAAATTCCACTCCTAGCATATTAATTCAACCCATCCACCTATCAAACATTGTTGCAATATTCACTTTCAAAACAAACCAGATTGTTTTTCTAGTTTCCCAAACTGATGGATGGGTACACTTCCATACATAGCTACTTCCCCCAGTGAGCATGGGAGATCAACATCCTTATCAAACTTCACTCCAATTCTAGTTTCTGCAGATGATAGCACAGGACCGATTCTCTCAAAACCCTCAGTACAACTAGTAACTATATTTCCACATCTTATAAGACCATCATGAAATCATTCACGTACATGTAGAGACTTATTCCTACCTATTTTCCCCTCTTCCTCCTACAGTTCTTAAATTTTTTACCAATTTTTCATCTGCTAATACCAACCTAACTGGTCTCTCCCTCCTTGTGAAAGCTTGAGGGTGGGTATTGGCAAATCATACATGGTCACTAGACTAAAACAACCCTGAAACTCCAATGAAATTATGAATACAAACAAACCGGGTAATAGCGGGCATCCATGCCATGTCTCCTTTATGGTTTTACCCTTTTCCTTCTGCCTTTATTAACCAAAATGCCCACCTATGAGTTTTTATATAGAACCCTGATAATTTTCATGAAGTTTCCCTCCCTAGTTGCCTGATCTGATCTGGTGTCTCATAGTCCCAAATTACCATGTAAAATGCCTTTCGAATATCAATTACCACTCCTGCTTTACCCTTCCAACATTTCTGTATACAACCCAAAAAGATTCTGTGATGAATCTCCAATGATTGGTTGATGAATGCCCTTTAATACACCTGACCACCTTTAGTCAAATTTGGTAGCACCCATTCCAATGTTGCAGTCAATATTACACTAACATAACCACAAGAAGTTTTCCATATCTCCTTCCCCCTTTAGTAGACCTACTGCTACTTCTAACATTAATATCAGCAACTCTTCTTCCCTTCCTATACTACTAAACACTTCTGCCAGGGAAGCTGCTACCTGAATACCTGTTAAGTTTATAAAAATCAGTGGGAAAATATCTCATCCCCCTGCTCTTCCACTATTAATATACCTAATCACCACCAGCCCCCCAATTCCTATTCATTCATTTAAGATTGCCTACAGCCCAGCTGTAACCCTGCCTCCTCCCCCTCTCAAAACTGTCCTTTTTGTATGGATACCTGTGTTCTGCTGTAAACATAACCTCTTTGATGGCTCAGTTATTGCTTATTTTACTCCCTTTAATTTTAACATCCTCTACTCACACCTACTTGGCATTTACGTTTCCAAAGTAATAATTCTGAGTACATCTCCCCTTTATCCCTCCAACTAGCTTCTTTCCTAGCTATTTCTACTCCTATCTTCATTTTATCCAGTTCTTTAAGTCTGCTTCTTTAAAACTACAAGTCTTTAATCACCTCCTTCATCTAATTCTTTTTTGCAGAATCATCAACAAACCTTCCCCTTCCTTTTCCTTAATGTCCAACACTTTCTGCCTCATCTCCCCAGTGTGACCCGTAATCCTCCTCTTCCATACCACCTTGATTTCTTCCCATTACCATTAGTCTATCCAACCCTCTGAATCACAGTTCTAATATATCACCTATAAAACCATATTCTGCAAATGCTTTACTTGTATTCAGTTACCTAGGCAGGGTGACATTTTCCTGTGGTGCATTTGGTTGGGGACACATGGCTGAAGTGAAATTCAGCTGTAGAAAAGTATGACTGTTGCAAATTCCCTGTGGACAAAGAAAAAAATGTGGTGTCATGCCAACAACTTCAATAACCAAATGCACAGGGGGAAAATAATATCCATGGCCCCCAAGGCAACATGAGACAGTAGGTATCAGCAGCAGGCTGGCCAGTGGGTATGTCAGTGGCAGTAAAAATGCAGTGCACAATGGGCAGTGCCTTTACAATTGATGTGTGTGGACCACTATCTTCTTTGCAGTTTCTAGGTTACATTAGCTAAAATGCATACGGGAGCATAAATGACTACAGTAGGATGCAGGATTTCATCCATGCTGTAGCAGATGTCTACATGTTGTAGTTGCATAAACAAGTACTGTACATTGAGCTCAACTCTCATTACTTCTATTGTCCCCATGCACTTGGTTATTAAAGCTGTGGGCATGGCAGTGTGTGCTTCTCTTTGCCCACAGGGAATTTGAAAACAGCCGTATTTTGCTGCAGGTGAATATCACTTCAGCCATGTGTCCCCAACGAAATGTACCACAGGGAAATGTCGAACTGCCTAGACACCTGAACCCATTTACTTAAAGAGGCCTCCATCCATTTCCAACCCCTGTCCTTATCTATATCCATTCTCCATCTCATCTTCAGCATACCATTTTTCTGATGGACTTTTATCAAATACTTGTACTTTATCCCCTACCCTTCATATTAATTTTCCCTATTCACCTATATTCTGTACAGGATGCTGGCCTGCTTACAGTAATTATTCGATAAATTATTTCCATTTTGTACTTTGAATTTTCAGTTTGCCTACTGAGCTTTTCTCTGTGGGCCTCCACTGAATATGGACTTCAGTTCAGTTGGATTAAAATGGTTATCAAATGAAATACGAATAAATAAATGAAGTTAAGCCTTTCTCTTCTTCACTTTTGCCACAGAGCAACCAAATCCAAGTTTATTATCCTCTCCCAAATTCCCATATAGGACCTCTTGTTGTACTCCACTCCCCAAACAGGTGATCTTTTTTCAGCTCCATCATCATATTAAAATCGACCTTTATAATAACTCTTGCCCAGTCTTTCATCTGACTTCCAACCATCTGTAAGCATTCTGCCAATATTTCCTTCCTGTCTTTATCTGCACCATAATATGAAACCAATGTAATACCCTCTCCTCTTTCCCATCTCCCTACAACCCATCTTCCATCTTCAGATTTTTCACTACTGTCTCCTTTTAACTTAGCAATCCCCTACCAGGTAACCTTGCAAGCCATCTCCCTTCTTTCACACACGCTACCCCTAACCACTTACAACCCTTTTTCTGTAGCTTCCCTACTACTACAACCTGAATTTCATTTCTTGTACACATCACCTCACTCATTAACTCCACCAAAACTCTCTCTCTTAAAACGATTATATAACCCTCCCATAAGCCACATCCATGCTGTGATGTCACTTCCCACATCCATGCCCTCATAGTCTGGCATACCCACCTTCCCTCACTTGTGGAACTAGGCCTATCAGGCCTTCTGTCAGGTTCTGCAGGTTCAGCTGTGCACCCTTCACAGTTAGCAACATCAAATGCCACTATCTAGTCCTACAGTGTATGATAAAGTATTACTTGAACCACTTCCCTGGACTCATTCTACTCCTACTCCACCCTTTTTCTCCTTAGAAATTTCCCTCCAAAAACAATCTACCTAAATTATCTTCCAGTCTGTTTACTACCATCCCCATGCAGAATTATTTCTCTTTGCCTCACCTATTAAGTTTGTGCCACAATTTGTATATTTCTGACTTAATTTTCATACTTACCACATCACATCACTCTAACCTTCTAGTATCTACCTACCTGTGTCCTCCTTTTTCCTGCATATTCCCTCCAACCCACAACTCCTATTTCAACTATTCCTATAAAAAACAAGAGATATTTACACCTTCGCATTCACTCTATCATACTGTTATTCCCTTCCATTTTAACCCCTATAAAATCCTGAAATCTTGATTACCACAATCGCAACTCTTACCTATACTCTCCAGTCCCTTCTTAGCCCAGCCTACCCATATACATAAAAACATTTCAAGCAAGGGCATAAATGCCCTTCTAGCTTGTCAATATACCAAAACAGTCGTTCACATAATAAGTGTCCAGGCTGTTCTTAAAAATATTTTGCTTTAATATAACTTGGTAGTCTGTTTCACGCATCAGCTACTCTGTCAGAGAATCAGTTAGTACATTCCTATAAAATCTTCTATACAGGTTGTCTGATGATTCTCTAGTACTTTGTGATAACCCCAAACATTCTAGAGGTAGTTGTCCCTAAATGCCCTATATACCTGAGTATGATCACCTCTTAGATATCTATAAGAGACACTGAACAAGTTCAGATATTTTAGTCTTTCATAATAACTTGGATTTTTACATCCATGGTATATTTCCACTGTATTCTTTCCAGTTAACTCATGCTTGTCTTCTTATAGGGTTTCCATATTGTTATTCCATACTCAAGTTTGGGTCTAATGTAACTAACAAACAATGACTTCATTATTTTTAATTTCCTAGACTTTATAAATCTTTTTATGTTACCTATAGTTCTATAACTATTAACCAATTGGTTGATATGATTTGAAATACTCATAGCTGAATCTACCCATATACCCAGGTCCTTAAATGAGTCTACATTTTCAATCACTGTGTGCTGTATGAAATATTCACCTTTTAGTTTATGTCTCCCAAATCTCATATGCTTAGTTTTTGATGTGTTTATCAGCATATTATTCTCCTGTGCCAAATGGTCAATTTAGTCAAGTTATTTTGCAGACATGCCTTATCTGTAACACTTGTAATCATTGTACCCAATTTCAGATCTTCTGCGTATAGACTGTAGAATACCTGAGATGAAAATGTTAGGTCTGAAAGATACAATCTAAACAAGTAACAGCCTAGGACAAAGCCCTGTGGGACACCCTGACTGTAACCAAGGATTTCATCTGTCCAGTTGCTGTATGATACTTGCCATGTCCTATTTGTAAGCCATCTTATCAAGAGTACATCAATACCTAGTTGTACTAATTTATTGATCAGTGTTTTGTGTATGACCCTGTCAAATGCTAAAGTTAAGTCTATGTAAATTACATCACAGCACAATGTTTCATTCATAGCTATTATATTGTTATAGAACATCATGTTACAGGTGGTAATAGATCTGTTTTCAACATATGCATGCTGATATATGGTTTCTAGTTCCAACCTATCCAGTTCTGATAATAACTTATCCAATACTACCTTCTCCATTAATTTTCCACAACATGAAAGTAGATTTAAGGGTCTATATGAATCTGGGTTTGTCCTACTCCCCTTTCCCTTAAAGACAGGTTTAACAAGCGCATGTCTCCAGTCTTGAGGAATCTCCCCATATTTATATGACCTAGTGAATAACAGATATAATGGTAATGTAAGTTCTTGCTGAAGTGTTCTCAGGTCATTGTTACTAATTCCGTCTCCTCCCTGCACTTTGTTTGGATCCAGTTTGTGCAGTTCTTTTTCAATATAATCTAATTTGATTCCAGTATCTGGGGTTATCTGGATGTCACTAGGACAACTTATCACCCCTTTTGTGGAGCCAAACTGCTTTGCATAAGATTTTGTAAATATATCTATAATCTGTTGTGTCTGAGAATAAATTTTGGAATCTGCAAATAAATTATGGAATGTGCACACAGTTTATCAGTTTGTGTGTCTTACTCCTTCCACATCTTATGTATCTACAAAAAGGTTTCCTATTATGCTCAATATCTTTATATAAATTTTATTCAGATTTTCTTGATCGTCTCACACTATGCTTAATCTGTTTGTCCAGCTTGTTTATTTCAGTTTTCAAAGTTGCTTTGTTTACTTCCCATGTTCAGCCACATCTTTCTGCCATATTTTACCCCTAAAACATTAATTAACTCTGTGAGCACAAAGACCTTCCCATTCCTTTAATTTGATCCACATTTAAACATTACCAAGTTTTATTTCTCTGACTACACTGAAGCAAAGTAAGATTAGAGCTTGCCTTGGTACACATATTTTCATCAGACTTCAATATTTAGACTCATAATTAACTACCAAAACAGCACAGTAATACTCCCACCCCCACTTTCCTTTTCATTTCCAGGCTTCATTAAGTTCACTGGATCATCTTCCCTTAGACATGACCATCTCAATTTGTTCATGTATAAGAATATAATTCCCCTTACCTATCCCAAATTTTGTATTTCCATACAAAACATTATCCACTAGTGCTCCTTGTCCACATCAACAATTCCCTAGAAGAAACTGTCTTACCTTTCATTAGACGTCCAGACAACAGGATCACATTATAAGAAAATAAAAATAGTAATTACCATGGTGCTGTAGAATATACATGTTTATAAGCAGTTTCAAATTGTCTGTATGACAATTACAATAAAATGCATCAAAGTGTTTTAATTATTCAGTGTAACTGAATTTCATCCATCTCTCTCTCTATATATATACTCAACTCGCTTAAACAACTCATCCATCCATATTCATGTATCAGATAAAGTTCCCCAGCACATTCCCCTTACATATATAAACACACTCATCTGCTAACCTTTGCAAAAATGAAAGTTATGTACTCACCATAATGATAGATTTGTGTTGTCTTTCTCCATCTGATTCAACCTGTGGGACTTCGGATCCAATACCAGCCGATACTCAAGCCTTAAGCTTGTCCTGGCTCTGCCTCCATTACCCATAACTCCTCGCTTCTCCATCAGTTCCCCAGATTGAGTTTGCCCCATGAATCAAAATACAATGATACAACATAAAAATAAAGAACTGGGTAGACTGTGGCCACTAGCGGGTAACAAGTCGTATGCAACCAAGATAAAAAAAACAGAGCACAAAAGGAAAAAACAAAGAATCTCCAGTTTATCAAGCTCTTTCATCCCTGACAGTTCTAGGACTTCATCAGAATAGTTTAACACAACTAGACACAAAGTTTAAATAAAGCAGTCAATCAATCAATGAACTGTTTACAAGTTCCTCATTAACAATTCAATTACAGAATATTATTATACAATAAAAGTTTTTGCTCATTAAAAAAGTTTTTTACTTCTAAAACAAGCAACACAAATTATTATGTTTGGGCTCTAGCTTTAAGAACAGGCAATACAGAAGTGTTTTTTTTAACCCTGGTTCTATTGTGGCATTTAATTTTAATTGCCATTTTAATTCACTTTTTTTCTATCTGCAATTCCCACCATCCACCCCTAGATGTCTTGGGAATAATTTCCAATATGCCAAACCTAAACTTCATAAACCCTTGACATTTTAGTGAGTGTTTATATAGTGCATTATTCACATTGTGATTACTGATTGCCTATAAATGTTTGTATATCCGTCTCCTTAGTTGTCTTTCAGTTTTCCCCACATAGTAATAATTACATGTCTTACATAAAGCTATATAGACTAATCCTTTTGTGGCAAAATTTCCTTACCTCAAAAATATAGGGTTTAAAATATTTGGTAATTCTACACACTGTTCTTCCAGTATGTAAGAACATTGTAAACAAGTGCCACACTTAGTGGTCCCTTTATTATTAAACCTGGAGTACAAAAGTGGGTGTTAAATGAAAATATTTTTATACTGCCTGGTGTTAAAGCTAGAGCCCAAACACAATAATTTGCATTGCTTGTTTTAGTAGTAAACTTTTTTAAATAGCAAAAACTTTTATTGTATAATAATATTCTGTAATTGAGTTGTTAACGAGGAACTTGTAAACAGTTGATTGATTAAACTTTGTATCTAGTTGTGTTAAACTATTCTGATGAAGACCTAGAACTATCAGGGATGAAAGCGCTCAAACTGGAGATTCTTTGGTTTTTACCTTTTGTGCTCTGGATTTTTATTTTGGTTGCATGCGACTTGTTACCTGCTAGTGGCCACAGTCTACTCAGTTCTTTATTTTTACTGGTTTCGGCTTTCTGGGTTGTTTTTCACTTGAACTGTTTGTATTAATGATACAACATATCCAATTATTCCCCACATTCTCCACAAATACAAGGAAAACACCCATGGGAAATGCAATACTATAGGCAAGCAGAATGAAAGAACCTCTGCTGTCCAGTCATCACAGAGGGAAAATTCGCCAAATCAGTAAGTAGGGTGGGGCCAGGAGGGCGGGAAGGTTGAACCAGATGGAGATAGACAACATGGATCTATCGCAATGGTGAGTACATAATTTTCGTATTTGATGTTTTCTGCTTCATCTGGATTCAACCTGCAGGACAGAGTGCCCAACCATGACAATTCTTCAGGAGGTGCTATGGAAAGATATTCTGCAACACATTAGAACCAAATGAAGCCCTGAACCTGGATTGAATGACCAGCTTATAATGTGATACAAAAGTATGATGGCCCAACCAAGTAGCAGCAGTGCAGATATCATGCATAGTTTCTCTAGAAAGAAAAGCTGTAGAAGTAGCCATCCATCCAGTTCAATGACCTTTAAGCTGCTGTAGAAAAGTCTTAAGCTTTCAGAGAATATGAAAACAAAATACAATCTGACAGCCCCTTGGATAAAGTTACTTTAGACACAGATGCCCAGCCTGGATTTTGAAAAGGAGACAAACAACTGGCTAGATTTTCTGAAAGATCTGGGATGGTCAAGATTAAATCTTAGTTGCCTATGCACATCCAAATAATGCAAAAGGTATTCACATTTTTTTGGTAAAAACTGGGAAAAAACAAATCACCACCAAAAACAGTTTTCCAAGACAATAGCTTCAAATCAGAAGAGGCTGAAGGATCAAACTGGGGGGCAGTCAAAGCCTGAAGAACAAAAGGAAGATGCCAAGGAGGGACCGGATCACATACTGGCGGATGAAGAAAAAATAAGTACCTTTAAGAAAGGCCTTGGAAATCTTGAGAGAAGTCAAGGCCATATTATCTCTAGTGATATGAAAGTTAGAAATAGCCACTAACTGTACCTTGATAGTAGTGAAGCTAGAGCCTGAGATGAACAACTCAGCTAGGAAATCCAAAACCGACTCCAAAAAGGTCGAGAATGGATCAAGTGCCCAAGCCTCCGCACACAGAACAAATCTCTTCCAAAAATCTCATTTTGTTTAAATTTCAGAAAAATTCTGGTTATGAAACCAGGCAAACCTTCTCAATAAAACGGAAGTAGTTGCATTTCTAGAAATAGTGTCTGCGCATTCCAAGACATTCCTAAAGCATGTTTCAGAACCAGAGTCAAATTAGAAACAATCTCATTCATGTAACACTTCTGTTCAGCAGGCAAAGATACAGCAAAGTCACCTAAACTGTAAGCACATTGCAAAATAAATTTCCACATGAATCATTGACCATTTAAAATCCCAAGAACAAATTATTAACTGAGTCTACTATTTTCCCTCAGATTTTAACCACTTGCCAATTTTTCTCTGGAGGTGTAAGACAGAAAGAAGCCAAGGCTCTCTTGTTAGAGTTGGCAGCTAAAGAAACCACAGGTGGGTCAGGTGACACCATAGCAAAGAGAGCTGCAAGGTAAGAGTACACCTTGTATTTACTCAAAGCCTTTTTAGGAACCGGTTCACCAGCCAAAGGAGTTTTACATGCAGTTTTATAGACATCTTCTAAGGCTGGTAACAGTAGAGGAACAGCCAAAACATTTGTAATATTTTCCTTTATAAGATCATAAACTCTGCCAATCTCTGGCACAGCTCCATGTTGTTTCCAGTCAAATACATCTGTAAACCTAGCTAACATCTGTGGAAAGGTGAACACTTGATTAGGGTTTTTGAACCTACTCACGTTCTGAAGACTCAGATTGGACTGACGCAGAGTGTACACTACTGTCTGCATCCTCAATTATCAAAATTTGTGGAGCTAGACTGATCTCTAGAAAAGGGAGCCCCATACTCATTTTGAATTAGGAACATAGTCTTTGAGATTAGCTGACTATAAAATGCTCTTAGCTAACAAAACCACATCAGGTCCATACATGGTAATAACCTGACTGTTTGTCATGTGGTGAAGTTTCTGTTTCTTCTTCCTATGAACTACACTATGGAAAAAATATATGGGGACAGAAATTCATGTCTGGCAAGGAGTCTGTTACCAAAACCTCTCCTGCTCCTAAAGGGTTTGGCCCTCCCCTACCTGAATCAGGTACTGGAACAGCCTAGGAGGATGTGCCTGACCCTTGTACCAGAGAGGACTGTTGGTTCACACCAGAGGGTGACAAGGAAAAAGTTAAAGTGGTCTGTGGGCTGGCTTAAGACAATAGATTCACAAATTATAGGCTAAGGCATGTTTTTGATTTTTTTTTTCTTTTCAGGTGCAACTGGGTTTGATGGGGGGGGGGGGTGCAACAGTATCATGATCCATCAAATCAAGGGAAAAAAAACCCAGCCAGAATACACCGAAGAGCTTACTAAGGACAGCAACAACAGAAAATATAAACTATATCTCCATACAGGAAATAGGACTAAATTGCATAAATTATAGCAGAAACAGTTTAAAGTGTTCTAAACTATGCTCTACCATCTGCACAGTATTGTAAATTACAAAAGTGCATATAGTCAAAGTAACAAGTAAAACTCACTTTTCCAAATAGTGACAAAATTCAAATATGTCCTTAAATCAAATAGAAACCTTTTAAAACATTATAACTAAGTATTTGCTTAGAGATTCCCTTGTCAAAACTGAAAAAAAAATCTCCACAAAAAATGAAAATAATAAATCACAATTTAATGATAAAACAGCTATAGCAGTGTTATGTTAGCAGTAAATATCATATAATGAAGAAAAAGTTGAAAAAAAAATACAATATTTTCCTATCAGAATTTCCAAATGGAGCAGATAACAGAAACAAGACACCTATGATTCAACTAATACCACAGAACTTCAGTTTCCCAGTACATGTCATAGATCACTTTTAGAAATCCCTCATGACTGCTTAAAAGCAGTATTAAGCATACAAACAACACAACACTAAGTTTGGATTCCAACAGGAATTAAAATAATTAGTAAATAGAAATAATATTTAAGCAGAAAGTTAACACACACATATTTATATACACAAAAACAAATAGCAAAGTATACAGTAATAAGAAGGAAGGGAAGTTTCCAAAGAAATCTTATCCAAGTCTGGAAACTGTAATCCACCAATGCAGGCTGCTGAGGAAATTCAGCTATTTAAGTCCTACAGTTGGCAATAAAAGACTGAATAATTGACTTTCTGTGACAGGAATTAGGCTTACCCTGATGGGAAGGGCTTGACAGGGTTTAGGCTTCCCCTTATGGGAAGGGCTTGGACAATCTCCTGTGACAGAGAGTCATAGGATGGGATTCTGAGATCTGGAAAACTGCCAATGTATGTTTGCACAGGCACACAGAAACCATTTGCTAGTGAGGCAGTGTGAATAATGAACATTTCTTTCTTTCTTTCTTCATTCAGCAACAGCTCAGTTCATTGTTCCATCAAGGTCATGAGCACAGCTATCCAGCTTCTCTACCCCTCCAGTAAGCTTGTAAATTTTTCAGTATCCTGACACTTTCTCATTTCACTTCCTTCTGAAGGCACCCCAGCACAATCCATTTACTCAAAATAGAAGCAGACAAAAAAATTGTCAAAAAGAAGAAAAGCACACATTTGAGTTAACATGCTTGGATGAGACACCAGTTTATAGTCCCTTCCATGCTTACCATCAACCACTCACCTTCCATGTTCTCTCTTTTGTTCAGCTCCACAAAGGCTCTCCCCTTACTCAGTGTGCAATACAACAGAAATAGTTGGTTCTCCTTTTTTCATGCACATTGGTACTTTTACTCCCTTCCACATCTTGATTCCTCGCATCACTACCAGTTGTTTTGTTAGCCATCCAAATTATATCTAAACCATTCATCACATCTCATGCCTTTTCCATTTGACTATCACCCTTCAATGGCACTCTATTCCACACACTTCTGAGGTGTCATATCATTCGGTGCTTGTGTTGCAACCACAACTGCTACCACTTTTCAGTTTATCTTTACAACAGGCACTTTTCTCTCCAGACTTGGGGATGCTTCAGATGGTATTTGCTGTGAACTAGCTGGCTGGATTACCATGTCCTCTTCACTGGTCTGCTCTGTAGATGACTGCTAAGGGTAAGTGCCTTTGAGAACACTGATGTACATTCTAACCACCATTTCCAGTGACCTGTGTCAGTATGTTTTATTTATTTATTTGAGTTTGGTGACCGGGGAAGTCCACTGGGCCAAAGAGCGCCCGTTTTCAGTGGAGGCCCGGGGAGAAAACCTCCAATATAACATAAACAGTAAGGATACAAAAGTAAGTTACATAATAAAGTACAGTTTACATTCTGTATCAAGCTTGGTTGAAAAAGATAATTTTGATGTATCTGGATGGTTGTACTGTAGAGATTAATTTGAGAATTTTTCTTCATTACAATTGAAGTGTAGAAACATTATACATAACAATCAATTAGAGTAAGGAAACACTTTACATGCATTCATTTGACAGAAGAAGCTATTTACAATATTTAAAAAGTAGATATGGTGTCTTGAGAAGCAATTGCAGAGAGCTTGAGTCAGCTCAGGGAGATAGTTGTTGGGGTGTTAGAGAGATTAGGCCATTTGTTAGAAAGAATTAGACTGGGTGAAAGCAGGTATTTGTACTGCAAATGGAAATGCAAGTGAAAAGCTGGGTTTTAAAGTTTTATGAGTTAGTTATTGTCCTGAGAGGGGATAGGAGAGAATTCCATTTCTCACCTAGCGAGAAAGAGAGGAGAAGTTGGCCAGCAGGTCGTTTTGGTTTGTGGATAGTAATTAGGTTTTGATGTTCAGATCTGAGCGGTCAATTGGGGTGTAGGGGGGAAGGATGTTAATTAAAGCTGGACATTTATATGGGTGAAATACAAGTCTGTGTGCTGTGGTAAGTTGGAGGTAGTCTAGGTAATTAGGGGCTAGCCAGTTTAGAGAATTAAGGGTATGGCAGTGATGGGTGGAGTTTTCGATCTGGAGGCAAATTTGGAGATCTTGTTATAGCAGTTTTCCAATTTAGAGGTGATGGTAGCAGTTAGGTTAGTTAGAAGACGGGCTGCATATAACAGTGATGGGAGGAGGTAAGTAGTAGCTAAAGTAAGTATAGTAGAGTTTGAGAGAAAGAGATTGTTCCTATAAAGCATACCTAGCTTTTGGTGGGTTTTCTTTATATTTTGTTGGATATGGATATCGAACTTGAGGTGTTCGTCAATAGTAATGCCAAGAAGTTTTGCAAAGGGAATCACTTCAGTGGGAGAGTTGATGAATTTTTGTCATAAGAATACATCTTGGAGGGAGAGAATAGTAGAATTTTAGATTTATTTGCATTTAGAGACAGGTGGTTTTGTTTCATCCAGTTTTCAGTGGTGGCAAAAGCAATTTGGGTTTTAGTCAGTAGTTCAGGGAGGTTTGAGGTAGAGCAGACTAACGCAGAATCATCTGCGTATTGAATAATTTTGGCATCAGGAATAGCAGAGTGAAGGTTATTGATAAAGATGTTAAAAAGCATAGGTCCTAGGATGGACCCTTGAGGGACTCCAGTTGGGGTAAGAAGAAAGGAGGAGGTGGTGCTCTTCCATTTCACTGCCTGAGATCTGTCTGACAGGTAGCTAGAGAACCAGGATACAGTGTTTGGTGCGAGGTTTAGGTTTGAGAAATGACAGATAAGGTGTTTATGGGAGACAGTGTCGAAAGCTTTAGAAAGGTCGAGAAGAACGGTGGAAACTAAATGTCCTGAATCTCGGGCTTGGTTAACAGTTTCTAAGAAGGAGATTAGAGTGGTTATGGTGCTATGGCCTGGGCGGAAGCCATGCTGGGTAGAAGTAAGGAGTTGGTTTTGGGTTAGGAAAGGCATAAGTTGGAGGTGGATACATTTTTCTAAGATTGTGGAGAATGGAGAGAGCAGAGCAATGGGCCAGAAGTTTGAGATGTCAGTATTTTTGCCACCTTTGTGGAGAGGAAGAATGTAGGCTGAACGTCATAGTTTGGGTACATATAATTCCTTTATAGATCTGTTGATTAGGATGCTGATTGGGAGTGCAATACTGTCGGCTGCACATTTTAGGAAGGAGGAGGGAATATTATCAGGAGCATTGGAGCAAGGTTTAAGTTTGGATAGGAGTCTTTTTATGAGATTGGTAGAGACTGGCTTAAGCTCAAACATAGGGTGGTTAGGTGATGAGGAATGGTGGTCGGGTGGATTATTGTTGGGGAAGGTCTTGGTCAGGGTAGAGATAGTTTCAATAAAAAATGAATTAAATTTGGAGCCTAATTCAAGGTCATATATACTAGGGTCAGGACAGGGGTTGTTCTTGGAGCTGGGGTTGAGAAGGGAATTTATGGATTTCCAGAATTGTTTTGGGGTTATTGTTATTGTTGGACTGGAGCTTAATGTAGTAGGATTTTTTGTTCTTAGTGATACTTTTTTTGCGAGGTTACGGAGTTGTTTGTATTCGATCAGGGTTTTGGGCAGTTTGTTGTTATGATAAAGCTTCCAGGATTTATCCCTTTGAAGCATAATTTGTTTGGTTTCTTTGGAGAGCTATGGAGCGGTATTTGTTTTTATCCTTCTGTTCCTTAGTGGGGCTAGGGAGTTTTAGAGTGTTGAGAAAGATAGAGTTGAAGTGGTCTATAGCTTTATCAAGAGGAAGAGTGTTTAGGATTTGCCAGTTTATTTGTTTGAGGATATTTGAGAAAGTTGAGGGGTTGAAGTGGCTAATGTTGCAGGTGAGGATGTATTGATGCTGATGAGGGGTAGAGCTAGTTGAACTATGTATGAAGGCAGGGAGGTGGTCACTAATGGTGTCAGGAATTATGCCAGGGTAAGTTATTTTATTTGAATGGGTGACTAGGATCCAGGCTATAATGGATCCTGGTGGATTTGTTTTGTTGGGTTGGGTGGTGGACAGGATTACTTGAGTGAAGTTATAGAGGTTAATGGATAAGGAGGGAGAGGGACTATTGAACTTGATCCAGTCAAGATTTACATCCCCTAGAATGTAAGTTTCATAATTAATTTCAGATGAGGCCCATAAGAGGATATCTTCGAGGTCAGAGATGTTATTACCAGGAGATATATAAAGGGCTATAATGCAGATATTCTTGTGCTTGTTCATTTTTAGTAGACCAACTGTTAGTTCGGTATTGGTGAACTGAGGGATTGGAATTTGGAGGGGAATTAAGGTAAGAAGATTAGAGTAGATTAGGGCAGTGCAGTCACCTTTTTTAGTTAGTCGGTCAGTTCTGAGGGATTGAAATCCTTTAGGCAGGATTTCTGAGTCAGAGATATGGGGTTTGAGCCAGGTTTCTGAGATGGCTAAGATGTCAGGTTGGTTATGACTTAGCCATGCTTTCAATTGGTGAATTTTATTATTGAGACTTTTCATCTGTCCATGTAAATGACAGTATAATGGAAACAAATGGCTGATCCTTCTCCAAGTAAATTTCACACTGCAGGAGCTAAATGCAATCTCTTACCATATATCACTGTAGAAAAGTCTACTATTTTCACTTTGCCATTATTAAAAGATTTTGTGCAGTAATCATTGCTGATCCACCATTTCTTTCAATCCATTACTATTGCACTTAATGATTAAATAACATAGTCTTGTCTTC
Source organism: Protopterus annectens (assembly GCF_019279795.1). Lineage (NCBI taxonomy): Eukaryota > Metazoa > Chordata > Ceratodontiformes > Protopteridae > Protopterus > Protopterus annectens. The sequence goes on along the minus strand of NC_056725.1, from coordinate 458,447,618 downwards.
TCTAGCGTATTCTTCCCCTTATGCAGTGAGCTCTTTCATTTGCCTGTCTAAATAAGGCCTATATCTGACTAGGATGGACAGCTACTCTTAACAAAACATACTGGAACTAGATTTTCCACTGTTTTTTTTTTTTTGAGAAGGGTTATCCTGAAGTTTTCCCAGCGAGACCTTTTTCTGTCTTCTTACCTACTCAATAGCATTTCTACATTGTGTTGCAGCTTCAAAATCTCAAATTCTGGCCATGTAATCTTGTCCTTCAGCTGCTGCACCTCTTAGTCCATTTACAGACAAGTTATTTTAAATTAACACCATCTCTTCTCAATTCTATTAGTAGCAATCTGACAGGTACAATTTATTTGTAATGCTGACCTCAAAGACATAATGAAATTATCATCTCAAAAAGATAAAAAAACTCCAAGTATGGAGCATACTAAGAATCACATGTAAGAAGGTGAATAGTATAAAACCATCAAACACATACAGTACCAATTAAAATCCAGAGTAGATTACACTAAGGCAAAAAAAAAAAAGATGAATGTACAGATGCTTGCTATGAAAATTAGCAGTCAGCAATAAAGTACAGTTGTACAAGTAAACTTACCATAACAGTAGATGTTGTAATAGAGTATTGTTCTAGTAACCTAAGCTATTTGGGACCTGGCCCAGTGACTAGCTAGCTTTGAAAAGTTTAAAGGTAGCTGTGGCAGGAGCTCATGCAAAGACAGAGAACGGAATTAATCAAAGCTTTTTTGCTTAGGAAAAAGGGAGACAAGAGCTTTGAAAGCATAATGCTAGCAAACAGACTCATCAATGGCAAACTATATAGACAAGGGTCAATATATCCACACCCCAGCAATACAAAATGAAAATAGACAAAATAACAGGGCCAGAGAGAGGGTGGCTACTGCAACAGTGATCTATTAGACCATCTACTGTTATGGTAAGATTACTTACTACTATGTTCAACATGTAGATCACTGTTGCAGTTGCTTAAGTTATCATTGTGAAATACCATAGCTTAGAAAGAAGGGATGGAGGAGGAAAAATAAAGTATAATCCAGAAGCTCCTGAAAATGGTCCTAGCAAAGCCTGTCCTGGGCCTGGAAAAGGAATCCAGTTTGTAGCGCTTTGTAAAAGTTATGTACACAGGTATGAATTGCTGCCTCTAGAATTCTTGAGTCTACCCCTTTCCAGAAAGCCACCAAAGAAGCCAAAGTCCTTGTGGAGTGGATCCTAACACTACCTGAAGTGTCTTATTATGACAAGTATAACAAAAGGCAACAGCGTGAGACAGTCATCTGGAAATAGTATGTTATGACACTGGCTGTCTTTTTCTCTTACCTTCACAGGAGGCAAACAGCTGATCAACTATCTCCTTGCCTAGGTAGTATCCGATATACCTGTGACATCCAGAGGATGAAGATTTTTCACTTTGTTCTTGGGTTCAGGGAAGAAGACAATGAGATTACTAGTCTGATTCGAGGTATCCTATGGGACCACTTTAGGCAAAAACAATGTCCTTGTGAAGAATAAAAGTAGGGTTGACTCACTATGAATATTTGTACCTCAGATACTCTCCTAGCAGAAGTCAGACCAATCATTTCAGCCTGATGAGTTAGTTCAAAATGGAAAAGGAGTAAGCATTTCAAGCACAATGTTTACATCCTATGGAGCTACCCATTTCCTAGATGGATGGATATGAAACACCTTTTTCAAAAACTGTTTAGAATGATAAGAAAAGGGGATCTAAGAGCAGACAAGCAAAAATGACTACCAAATGAACCATGGCAGAGGAATAAGAAAGGCCAGAGGACAGTAACTCACAAATATCAAGTACCATAAGCAGTTGTGCCTGTAGAGGGCTGTGATTCTTGAACTAGCACCAACTAGAGAAGCTTTTCCACATATATCATTCTCTAGTATATTTTTTTCCACTTCCTTTAGTACCTGGAATGTCTTCAGGAAAAATGGTACCCAAAAGGTATCCAAATTCTATCATTAAGGTAATGAGTTGAAGAGTTTTCAGGTTGGGGTATATCAAACAACCCCCTATCTTGTGTGAGTAAGTCAGTCTATTTGGAAACCTGTTGTAATTGCCCTTGGTCAGACTGAAAAGAAAGGAGAATGAGTTTTGCCTGGGTCAAAAGGGAGTCACCACCACAATTTTTGGGACGTCCTTCTAAATCTTCAGAATAACCCTGGATATCAGTGGAAAGGGCAGACAATCATACCTGTGCATGGGAATGGGAAAGTATCTGTCTTCAAGGCCTGTTTTCAAGGAGTCCTGGAATTTCTTTTAGCGGTCTCTTCCAAGAAGAGGCAAACAAATCTACTTGAGGTGTTTTCCACTATTAGATCGATTCTTGGAAGACCTCAGAGTGAAGTTTCCATTTGTGAGGGTCTGTCCTGGTCCTATTTAGCTTGTCTGCAATCACATTTTGCTTTGACAGAATACACAAAGCTTGAATAATCAAATTGAGCAGAGTTGCTATCTCTCAGACTACGATAGCAAGGTTGCAAAGAGGATATAATATAGTACCCTCTGTTTGCTTAAGTACCACATCGCTGAGGTGTTGTCAGTGTAAACTTGCAGTAGTCCTGAGGACCAGACATGATTTGAGGCTTTCAACATCTCCCGGACATTCATGTGCTTCTGCCTGTTACACTTGTCCCACAGACCTTGCACTTTCACCCCTTTGGAAACAACTCTACATAAAAGGCCTGATGCATCTGTGATGACAGACTGGAGAGGATTCGGAAGAGAGAGAATGGGAAACCTGGGTGGCAAAAGATTTGGTTCTTACAAATCCCAAAACAAAGAACTGAAAAGATGAAAGATGAAGATATAAAGTTCAGGTGAGCTATCACTGATTTTTTTTAATGTGGAGTCTGGCCAGGGAAAGTTATGGGAATCAGAGATGCCATCTATCCCAAAACTCTGAAAAATTCCCTTGCAGATACATGACCTTCAATTGAAAAACTTAGAACAAAATTCAATTGAAGAACTGTTTCAGCATCTCTGATTTGTATGGAGGAAGGAAGGCTCTTCCCATGGCAGAATCTAACCTACATCCCAGGAATATATTTCTATGAGAAGGTAAGAAAAAAGATTTTTGTAAGATCGTTTGAAAACTTGACCAAGTAAAAGATTCTGAACAGTAACCGAAGACTCTTTGACAACTGGAAAAATAGAGTCTGCAAAGATAAGATAATTGTCCGAATATGGAAAGGTGTGAATGCCTGAAGTCTGCAGTAAGAAACTACTGGAGCCAGATATTTTGTGAATACCTGTGGTACAGTGGAAAGTCTAAAAGGTAAGAAAGAGAACTGATGATCTAAGCCAAACACAGAAAATATTTAAAAAATCTGAACAGCTTGGCAATGGGAATGTGATAATAAGCATCCTTTAAGTACATTTTTACAATGAAAGCTAGAAAAGGGAGAAGAGGTAAAAGGTAATGAAAGGAATTATTGTGAACTTTGGAATCTTGACAAAAAAGATTTAGAAAGGAAAGTTCCAGCATGGATGTTTGCAATCCTTTCCTCTTTGGTAACAGAAAAATTCTTGAAAAGCCTTACCCATCTGGCAGGAAGGCACAGGTTCTGTTACTTCCTGGGAAAGCATTCTATGCAGAATGGGGGAAAGAAGGGGACTTTGTTCACAGGGTAAAAAGGAATCCCCTAGGACAGAAAGAGGGACTTCCATACCAATTGCAACCCTGTTATTACCTTTGAAATCAGTTTGTCTGCCACAGCCTGTTAGCACAAGGGTAGGATGAACCCTTAGAGGGATGGAGAGGTTGCCAGGGTAGGAGAAGAAACATGGAAAGTCATATAGTCATGCTGACTGGGAGAAATGTCCTTGATTTTTTTTAGAGGTTTTTCTTTACTTTTTTGGAACTTTCTTGAAGCTTATAAAACTTTTGTTTCACAGCTCCTCATTCTTTAAACTCTTGAATAGCAGTGCTGAGGAGGAACAACATTTTTTATTTGTTTTAAAAAAGGAGTGTTGAAATATTTTAGTAACCCCTTGAATCAACTTTCCCATCTCATTACACTTCAGCGTTAGAAGGGCCAAAGAAAATGTCCTTGTCTAAGGGAGAATTTGCCATTTCAGTTTTAACATTTTCTGGAAGGTTTTGAGAAGATAGCCAAGACAGTCTTATCGTTAATGACCCTGAAGAAGCAGGTCTTGAGGAAGAATCATCAGCATTATAAGGACACTTTAACATGAGATGTAGATGTGGAAGAGGTATTCAAACATTTTTTACACCTCAGAAAAAGGAAAGTTAACCATTAACTTTTGCATGTTCTCAAAAATAAATAAATAAAAGCAAAAACTGTAACATATGAGCCTAACCATTTAAAATTTCTAAAAGTTAAAGTGGCAGAAGAATACACATTATTCCCTAACTTGTTCAAAGTTTCCTATAATTATTAGAAGGAATTGGGGTTAGCAACAGTTATCTAGGGTCCAGCAGGAAGAATGAAAATGCAAGCCTTGCAAACACCTACATTCCAAACAAAAACAGACACACACGCGCACACACACACACACACACACACACACACACACACACACACACACGCACACACACACACACACGCACACACACACGCTCACACACACGCTCACACACCACACATATCCACACGCATGTGCACACCATATACACATGCGAGCACACACACACACACACACACACACACACACACACACACACACGCACCACACATGCACGCACCACACACACACGCACCACATACACGCACACACACACACGCGCGCGCACACACACGTACACACACGCACGCGCACACACACGTACACACACGCACGCACCACACACGCAAGCACGCACCACACACACACACACACACACACACACATGCACACCACTCACAAACACATGCACACACCAATAAGGCTGCTGAACAAAACCCAGTAGCAACTCCAACAACAAACTACATACATCCAACAAAAGGAGGGGGGAACGGTACTTCCAGTAAGGCAGTGTGTTCTATGAACATCTACTGTTGCAGGTAAGTAGAACTTACCCAAATGTACTATATTCAACAAACAATGCCTTACTGGCATATGGGTAGATTCCCAAAGCCTACCAACCTGAGAAGAGGAAGGATAAGGGTCCAGGAGCCCCTGGAGAATGGCACTTTTGAAGCCTGCTCTGGATTTAGAAAAGGAATCTAGCTTGTAGCACTTTGTAAAGGTATGTAAAGAGGAGCAAGTTGCTGCCTCCAGAATATTTCTAAACTCCACTCCTTTCCAATATGCCACTGAAGAGGAAAAGGTCATGATGGAATGTGCCTTTACCTTGCCTGAATTTGCCTTGCCATGGTGACTGTAACAAAAACAATACCAAAGGGCATCCAACGTGCAATGGTTTGATTAGAGACAGGTTAACCTTTCTTCATCCCTAAGAAGGAAATAAAAAAGCCTTTCAGCCTTCCTAAAAAGGTTTTGTTCTGTCAAGGTAGTACCCGAGCTGCCAGTGAACATCCAAGGTATGAAGTATCCTCTCTTCCTTATTTTTAGATTCTGGGAAGAACACAGGGAAATTAAAGGACTGAAAGTGAATTCTGAGACCATTTTCAGCATGAAAGAAGGATTAGTGTGAAGTACAACCATATCCCTTTGGAAAATTAGGTAAAGTTGTCACACTATGAGAGCCTGCAGCTCAGAAACTCATCTTGCAGATCTCAGAGCAATAAGCAAAACAGTTTTCCATATTAAGAACTTGAGATCAGTTTGCACTTTCAGTTTGAATGATGGTAAGATCAGTTTTCAAGAACATAATTAAGATCCCAAGGAAGGAGGAATTTGTCACACTATGAGAGCCTGCAGCTCAGAAACTCATCTTGCAGATCTCAGAGCAATAAGCAAAACAGTTTTCCATATTAAGAACTTGAGATCAGTTTGCACTTTCAGTTTGAATGATGGTAAGATCAGTTTTCAAGAACATAATTAAGATCCCAAGGAAGGAGGAATTTGCTTGCAAAGGGGTCTCATATGCAAAATTCCTTTCATGAATTGTTTTAGCAAAAGTGAAGAAGGAGTGGGATCCACAGGCAGACAAGCAGAGATGGCCACTAAATGCAACTTAATGGACACATACAATAAGCCATCCTGAAGTAGCTTACATAAATATTTCAAGACAAGAGGGTTATTAACCTCAATGGGCCCTCTGTTTCCATACAGGTACCACTTAGATAATCTCATCCATTTATAAACATGAGATTTTCTAGTAGCAGGTATTCTTGGCCTGCTTTACCACAATGCTGCACATTCTCAAGAAGCAAGTGCTTAAACAGAGTCAAGACTGAATCATCCAGGCTGTCAGGTGAAGTTTCTTTAAACTGGGGTGCACAGGTATCCCTGAGACTGTGTGAGCAGATTCAGAGTGTGAGGAATACGATATTTTCATACAAGCACATTTTTCCTGAAAAAGATGCACATACGAGGGTATTTATTTTGCTTAACTTAGCAGGGTCAGAAGGAGAGCATTCATTTGTGTATGCACTATACTATATGCAGGAGAGGGGGGAAAACTGGAGAGGACCCTGAATGCTTGAAATGCAAATTTAGGGAAATGTGTAACCCCCAAACAAATGTTACATTAGAGAGGCACCTATTTTATACACAAGACCAAAAGCCAGGAGAAACTTTTGCAGCTTATGTCACTGACTTAAGAAATAAGGCAAAACTGTGCAGATATGGTGATTTGAAAGATGAGTTAATAAAGCACGGACTTGTATGTGGTGTTAATGCTGCAGTGAGAAAGATTTTGCTTCATGACAGTGATTTAATGTTGAGTGAAGCTACAGAGATTTGTCAAATCCATGAGCTCGCAGAAAGGCACGCAAGTATGCTTGCAAGTGATGAGAGCATGATTTCAACAGCCTCTAGGGCAGGTATGGACAGCATGCAGCACGTGACAAGCAGAAGCAGGTCTAAGCACATTGCAGCTGCAGCCCCTGCTGGTTTTCCTGGGAGATCCCATAACTTTCCAGTAAGTTCCAAGACTGGTTCAGCAAAAACGACTTGCTCAGTGCAGTATAGGGGTAAGTCAGCAAAACACAAGTCAAGTCTTATCGTTAACTATCATAATTATGGTGCCAATCATGAGTATAATAGAGAGATGTGCTTAGCATTTGGTCAGCAATGCCACAAGTGTAAAAAAAATGGAAGGACTTTCAAAAGTTTTGTAAATCAGGCAAGCCTCATTCAGTTATTAAGAAAAGTCATTAAAAAAGCAAGTTGATCATTTGGAAAGCTGCAACCCTACTTTCTATATGGATTGTTTATCAGTGGTTGGTGAAAAGGTTAATACAGTTGATTTATTGGCAAAGAACGAAGTGTTTTGTACTGTCCTGATCAATGATAAACCTATGGAGCTCAAAGTAGACACTGCTTCAAAGTGCAATGTTATGTCAGCAGAAACATTTGCTAGAGTGACAGCTGGTGTGCAACTTAATTTGGTTAATTGTGTGAAGCGTATTGCTTATGGAGGTGAATAAATTCAAACCGAAGGCTCAGTAGTGCTTTCATGCTATTCAGCTGGGAACAGTTGCAGCTTGCAATTCTATATAGCCAGAAGACCTGCACAATCATTGTTAGGTCTCAGAGACAGTTTGAGAATAAAACTGTTTTCTTTTACCAAAGAAGTCCATCACATAAGCACATGTCCCAGTTCCATTTTCACTGATGCTACTTTCTTGGAGTATGCTGATGTTTTCAATGACAAACTAGGCAAATGTCCAGTTGTGTACTCCATGAAAATAGACCCAGAGGTCAGTTCAGAGGTCAGACCAGTGATATAGCTATGCAAGACAAAGTTCAGGTGCAGACAGAAAAAATTGTGCAGCAAGGTGTGATTTGTCCCGTCACAGAACCAACTGAGTGGGTGTCTTCCATGATAGCTGCTCATAAAAAAGGCTGTGATGAAATCAGTATATGCACTGACCCAAGAGACTTGAACAAAATATTAGAGACCTCACCATCCTATGCGTACAGTCAAAGAGGTAGCCGCCCTCATGCCAAGTGCCATTGTTTTTTTCTGTCTTGGATTCAAAAAGGTCATTATGGCAAGTGATGCTTGATTGCAAATCTTCCTTACTGACTACATTTAGCACATGATTTGGTAGATGCAGATTCCTCAGAATGCCTTCTGGAATAAATTCTGCCAGCATAGTCTTTCAGGGTGCAATGGAACAAATTTTTCGGGCTGTGTGCTATAATAATGGATGATTTATTGGTTTGGAGTCCATGGTAAAACGGAGCATGACAGAAATTCAGAAAAGTTCTAGACACAGCACGTTAAGTGAACTTAAAGCTCAGTCCTCTGAGATGTAAATTCAGGTTATCAGAAGTTACTTAAAGAGGTCATTTGTTTACCAGTACAGGCTTATGACCAGGTCCTTCCAAACAATCAGCCATTCTTGAGATGCCAGCTTCAGACAATGTCCAAGCTCTACAACATTTCCTTGGTATGGTTAATTACTTGGGCAAGTATATCCCTGAATTTAGTGAGTTATCAGCACCCTTAAGAGAGCTGACACTCAATGTTGCACAGTCATGGTTGGAACAGCACCAGAGAGCATTTAATAACCTCAAACAGCAAATTGTCAGTCCATCTACATTGTGATATTATGATGTCCACAAACCAGTAGTTCTTTCCTGTGATGCTTCTAAATTTGGTCTTGGTGCAGTTATTCTTCAAGAAGGCAGACCTCTTGCTTATGCGTCTATAACTCTTACCCAAACTGAAATGCAGTATACTCAGACTGAGAAGGAACTTTTAGCAATTGTGTTCGCATGTTCGACGTTCCATGATTATATCTATGGCCATGCTATCCAGATCAAAACTGATCATCAACCTCTAGTCACTATTTTAAAGAAGCTTATGCATACAGACTACAAAGAATAATGCTTAGACTCAAAAGTATAACTTCAAAATGGTTATACATGAAAGGCAAGCTTCTTTATGTGGCTGATACCTTACCCAGATTGCCCAGAAATACCACAGAACATTTTCATGCAGAAAATTTTGACTTTGATGTCAAAGAAGTAAATAATTTTTCTACCACAAGAGTTGAGCTGAGAGATCATACAAGGACTGATCCAGTTTTGCAGAGGCTCAACCACTTCATCAATGTTGGATGGCCGTTAAAGCAATCTTGTGTACCGCTAGAAGTGCAACGTTATTTTCCTTACAGAGATGAGATGTTGATGGAGGTTGGAATAATTTTCCAAGGTCCTAAAGTTATTGTTCCTACCTCCTTACAACACGAATACATTCAAATTTTGCATCGTGGCCACCCAGGTTCTGAATCTGCCAAAAGCAGGGTAAGAGGACTAGTATTTTGGCCTTTTATGTCAAAAGACATTGATAAAGTGCTTTCATCTTGTTCAGTATGCAATAGTACTAAGCCGCATTTGCAAAAAGAGCCACTTCAGCAAAGCCAGATTCCTGAACTACCTTGGGCAACAGTAGCCACTGACATATTCGAGTGGAACAATCCACATTACATAGTGTTGGTAGACTCTTATTCAAACTGGTTTGAGATCAATTTGCTACCTAACCTAACATCCAGTACTGTTATTACTAAACTGAAATGTCATTTCTCAATCCATGGTAGTCCACAAAGTTATTTCTGACAACGGTTCCCAGTTTACCAGTCAGTTGTTTCAGAGATTTACAAAATAGTGGGATTTTATTCATGTTACTCGTAGTCCTGAATACACACAGTCAAATGGCCTGGCTGAACATGCAGTACAGAGTGCAAAGCAATTACTAGAAAAGTCAAAGAGTGACAATACTGATAGCTTCTTGAATCTACTTAATCTTAGAAATATGCCCTGTGGCAATCTACTTAACTTGCCTGCTCAGAGACTTCTATCTAGGCAAACCAGAAAAACCTTGCCTATTAGTTCTAGTTTGCTGGTGCCTAATGCTAAAAACAACAAAGCAATCAAAGCCCAACTTTTAAAAAAGTTCCTTTCAGAATTCCAGCTATGATAAAATGAGCAGATTTTTTTGTCCGTTGAAAGGAGAAGAGACAGTGAGGATGCAAACGGCAAAAGGTTTTGATCAACTTGGTCAAGTGAATGGTATATGTACTGAGCCGAGATCCTACTTCATGGAATCTAAGGGTATAGAATATACAGGTGTCTGAAATGATATCGCAGCATTGTACCTGTGATACAGATTCTAGATCTCAGAGCAACCCAGACAATGTTCATATTGAAGAACGTGTCTCAGTAACCATTTCTGTTCCTTATGATATCTCAGAGGTCCCGAACATTGACTTATTTCTCAAAGAGGGAGGATGTAGAACAAAGCGTGTGTTGTAACTTTGAGAGCATTTCCAAGTGTAGGCATGTGCATGTAAATAGTAAGCATGTGCATGGAGCAGTGCCATTTTGAGAGAACAGCCAGAGTGTTAATATGTATAAGTGTAGTAGTCAGTCTGTTTATTAGTTTACTTAAGTTTTAGTTACCAAGCCTCAATCCTGATGTGTTTGTATATAATAAAGCTGCTTGAACCGAACCTACAACTGTTCATTTGTTTTATCTTGACTGGACGAGTGACACCCCACATCTGGACTAGATCCTGGAACACCACTGCTTTGAGCTGCCACTCTGTCTGCCACAATGTTCTGTTCAGACAAGATGTATGATGTCTGAAAAGTCAGAGAATGCTGTAAAGCCAGCTCCCAAGCCATCACTGCCAACTGGCACAGAGTGTATGATCTTGAACCCCTTGTTTGTCGAGGTATCACATCATTGTGGTGTTGTGCGTAACCACCAGAAGAGGACCCACAGTCATAGGTGATGAAGGAATTTCAAGGTATGAATCACCACCATTTCCTTGATATTGGTACTGACATGCTTCCATAGGTCCTTGGGCCCCCAAGTGGCTTGTACTTGCATCCCAACTGACCCAGCTCCCCAAACATAGTCAGATAAATCTGTCTCGATAGATTGCACTGGCACAGGAGGGAAGAACCAAGTCCTGGACTGATACACAACTGATCTATCCACCAGATAAGGGCAATGCTGTCAACTGTAATTCCAGGGAATGAAGGTGCTAAGTCCAATAATTTTGGACATGCCATTGAATTCTTTCCTCATGTGAAGATGAGACATTGGTATCAAGAGAATCATGGATGCCATCAGTTCAAGAATAGTCAGGAATTGTCTTGCTGGGGCAACATTCCTCTTAGAATTCCAGAAACAGTTTGGTAAGACAGGTTCTTGTTTTCTAGAAGAAAGGTGATTCTCTTGTGTGAGTGAATTAAGCACCCCAAAAAGACTAGTCTTTGTGAGGGTGTCAGATATGACTTCTGGAGGTTCAACCTCAACTTTAGCTGGGAAGGTAAGGCAAAGACCTTCTCTAGTGAATCAAAACACCTGGACACAGACTGTGCACAGATCAACAAGTTGTCCAAGTACAGAAAAGTGTGGATGCCCAGACAGTGGTCATTACCATGGCAAAGCATTTGGTAAACACTCAAGGTGCAGTGGGCAGTCTAAAGGGCAATACTGAAAAAGTGACAGTGCAAACCAGACACAAAACAAATCTCATAAATCTCCTGAAGTAATAAGTAATGGTGATAAGATGATATGCATCCTACAAATCCAGGGTCATCATGAAGCAGTGGTCTGGCAACAGGTGAAGCACTGACTGCAGGGTGAGCATCTTGAAATTGGGAACCTTGACAAACATATTTAGAAAGAAAAGGTCCAACATTGATCTCCACAACAGCTCTATTTTGGGGACCAGGAAAATTCTGAAGTAGAAATCCTTCATTCTTTCTGAAGTAGGGACCTCTTCAATGACCCTTGAGTCCAGCATTTGCCAGCAAATAAGAAGGAATGACAAATTTGGTCCAGTGGATGAGGGGGAACTCCTTTGAATGGAGACAGATATCCTTTCTGCTGCCATCTGTAATCCCTGCACAATGTTGAATACCTATTTGTCAGAAATCACTGATGGCCAGGCAGCCTTGTTGAGAGCTAACTTTAGAGATGTGGCACCTGAAGGAGGGCTTGGGAAAGACTGGTACTGCATAGTCGTAAGTTGGAAAGGGGATTATCCTTTTTTGGACAGGAGCTCCTCTTTGTAGGCTTGATGGGTCTCATTCTGATGTTTCCTTTTACTGTCTTGGTTTTTGTTTAGCTGGGACTTCTGTTTGGAAGGCCACTAATAATTATCCGTGTCTATATTGCATAATCAAACTTTTAAAAGTTCGAACACCATATGATTGAACTTTTAAAAGTTTGAAAATGTAATAAAAAAATAAACCAAAGAAAAAAACTTATCTGAATGGTTTAAGCAGGGGGGAAAGCCCCCCTACACCCCCCCCCGCTCTTTAAATATACCAACTCCAAGATCGCACTACAGTGCAGAAAAGGGAAATCTTCCCATTCTTCACTGTATGGAGATCTCTGTTAAAACATTTGAACCTTTAAAAGTTCGATCATATGATGTCGACCATGTGACGTTCGAACTTTTAAAAGTTCAACAGCGTGATATAGACCCAATTATCCTGCTTAAAGGAGAGAAATTTGGGAATATGAAACATTTTTCAACAGCATTTGCATGAGCTTACATCCATCATTCCAGTGTTCAAGGATCTGATTAGCAGCTGTCCCAATCACAAAATCAGACTCGAAATTCCAATTTTTTACTCACCAGAAAAGTTCTGGCTATGCAACCAAGCATATCTCCTGAGTACCACTGACTATGCTGCATTTCTAGCAAAAGTATCTTCCTACAAGGCACTCATTAAAGCATGTTTTAACACCTGAGAAACTTTGGCAACAATGTCTTTGATATAGACATTTTGCTCAGTGGGTAACAAGGCAGCAAACTCATTTAAGTTATATATACGTATCAATGCAAACTTCCAGATAAAACACTGGTCATTAAATACTTTAAAAGTCATCATACTGGACTGAGACAGCTTCTTTCCCCTAAGATTCTAGCCATTTGACTGGTTCATCTAAAGAAACAGGACTTGAAGAAGACAACATCCTTTCAAAAGAAAAATTTGCTGGAGACACTGAGGCAGGGTCCATAGACAAGGCGTCTTAGAAGCCAGGCATGGCCAAGCATAGCCTGAATTTTTTAAACAGTTTTTTTAGGGAGAGCCTTAACGAGGTTTATTAAAAACATCCTCTAATGCTGGGATCAATGCAAGAAAGGTCTGCATGTCCAGAGCCTCATACTCGAAAAGATCATAAGTCATGCTGATCTTGGGGCAGTAGATGACTGCTCCTAAATAAATATATCCCTAAATCAAGGCAGAATATGGGTAAAAGAAAACATCTCTACAGTATAAATCCATAAATAAACTCAGAATCTCCCAAAATCTACACTGGCACTATATCAAATACATACTCCTGTACTAATATTGGTTTGTAATACCCACCTATTTGTACTGTAAATTTCTGTATAACAGCTATTTTCATTTTAATGTTCTCCCCTCAATTTTTATGCATATTCTTTTTAATCATTTTGCATTATTTCAACTGAGCTAGTAATGCAATGTATTACACTGTTTCTAAGTCTACTGTTTGTTTCTTAATGTAGCTTTTCTCCCCAGACCACTGCTGAACATGGGCTTCTTGTTCAGCTGGACTCTCCTGGTAAACAAATGTAAAATAAATAAATAAAAATAAAATCTGTTTGGGTTTATGAACCTGTTCATTGTCAGAGGAAACCAAGTGATCCAAACCGGACAGGTCCGAAATGTCAGACATCTGATTCCTTTTAAAATTAGGATCCTTAGATGACTGACCAGAGTTGGAAGCACTGGCGTTACTCATAACCTGGGTATGCACCCCATAATCAACTGCCTGAACAATGGATCTAGCCATAAACACAATCTCAGGTAGGAAAACAGTCATAGACTACTGCTGTACCACATGGTGTGTTTTCTGCCTCTCCTTACCCAACTCTAGCAGGAAAATCTCCAGGAGGAGAGATATCAACACCAGCAATGGTTTATTCATACGTGACTTCCCCTGACCTAAAAGGTTTGGTTCTCCCATACCTGAAGCAGGCAACAGGATAGCCCTGGAGAATGTGTCTGACCCTCGTGTAAGAAACATTTAGGGTACTAACACCACACCAGAAGGACCTGGAGGTAACAGAAGGTGAGTGGTCTGACAGGATACCCAAGGCTGAGTCTACTGTGGACTCGCAAGCCATAGGTGGAGGCATACGTTTTTTTATTATTTATTTTTATGTTTTTTTAGGTGCTCAAGGGGTAGATGGTGGTATTGGTGATGCACTGTCTGAGTCCGTCAAGTCAGGGGACAAAAAAACTTGACAGATCAATTCCAAACACTAGTTGCACAGTCAACCCAGTACAAAATGGACAACTCTCACTATTTTCCCTCTAAATAGCAATCTGAAATCTATTTCTACAGGGATACTATACTGAGTACTGCACCAAGAAAAAAGATGGCAATTTCATTACTCTGGCACAAAACATAAAATGCATGTCACCAAGACCCCAACTTTAATAAATATAGGTTAGTTTCAGCCCCACAAGAATAGAAACCACCTAAAATAGCCTTAGACAAGGAATTAAATATAAACTTGAGAAAAATTCCTATCAGAAATTTTCAACAAACAAAATGTCATCAACATCACAATTTAAATGAAAAAGTAATTTAAAATGCTGCAAATCTACTTAATTATCTCAGATAATCTTATCCCCCCCAAAAAAACTGTAAAACTGCAAAAAAAAAAAAAAAAAAAAACAGCAAGCTTTCCTGTCAAAACTTTCAAAAGAAGTTTTTAAATCAACAGAAAAAAAACAGCAATTACTCATGGATCTGGCCAGAGGAGGCAATGAGAGGAACGGCACTAAAACGGCCTTAGTAAAGAAATTCTGTTAAACATTCACCAATTCCCATAAAACACACTAAAAAGGTTAAAACCCACATACATTAACTCAAAATCCATTTAAAATAAACAGTATAACACTCATACTGAAACAAAAATAAAACTACGTACATACAATTTTCCCAAAAGGAAAAAAAAAAGTAAATCAGCAGAATACACATTTCAAGAACAGATAGAAAAAGGCAGTGGTGGTACTGCTCTGTACAGTTCTGCTTTTTTTTTTTCCATATTTTAGCCAAAAAGTTATCTGTTTGCATATTTTTTTAGTTTGTTCTGAGACCTTAGTCTTGTGGTTTAATTTGTAGTTGTGGAACGATTGTGTTTCTACATTATTCTGCAATTCTATTTCCACAAGTAAAATTACTTGTAAAAGCTATCTGCTTGTATTCAAATTCTGCTGGGCCATAATCTTGTAGTAAAATTCATAGTTGTGGCAGGACTATGTAGCACTGCCAGACTTGAGCCTTGGTCATTTTTACACATTTTTCCATAAACAGTGTTACTGGTACATTTCTGCATAGTCTGGTGCCTTAAACATCAATAGTGAGAGACTTATTCTCTGCTCCAGTTTGTGCTTCAGTGCTTTTATATTCTGCTTATTTACCTGCTTAAAATTGTGTTCTGTGTCTGTCCCATCCCCTACTGATGTATTAAGCGAAGGTTTCTTAAAAAGCTCCAATATTGCTTTTATTTGATTGGATGCCTCTCTAGCTAGCCTGCTTGTTCCTTGAAAAATGTTTCCAAGCTTTTGCTGTTATGGTTTTAAGGCTATCTCCAGCCTCCACCCCTTGTGGTAATTTGATTTCCAAAGTCCCTCCCCTCTTTCACTGCTATTGTCTGTTGTACAAGTATAAGCTATTTATGTACTCTTCCCAACCATTGTTTTCCAAAGATCCATGATATTGAGTACCGACCCAGCAAAAGAGTATTCTCTTGAGTATACCTGCTTTACTTACATATTGTCTCCTTCTCATTTCCTAAAACTCAGTAAAGCATGGCACTCTAGCCTGCATTTCAGAAGTGTTTTACTTGTATCCAGTGCCCACCAGACAAAATCAAGTACTTTTAATTGCTAAATCACACATGCTTACATTATTTTGAATGATAGGTACTGTCTCCTACTTTTATAAGTGCATTTCACTGTTTTGTTTTGAAAAAAAAATGTATTTATTTATTTAACATTTGCTAACCTGGAAAGTCTGACTTGGAACAAAGCCAGTTTTCAGCAAAGGCCCGAGGAGAAACACTCCAGACACGTCTTTGTAACATGGGAGGAAACTGGAGCACCTGGAGGAAATCCACATGAATGCAGGGAGGACATGCAGACTCCACACTGAAGGAACCCCAGCTGAGAATCGAACCAGAAAACCTCTTGCTGTGAGGCTATCGCTGCACCACTCGCCATCCATGCAATGCTCTTCCTTTCACTGTTAGTGCTGTAAGACTGTCTTAAAATTGCCTCCAGCAATGGATTTCTGGCTAGATGTTTAACTGATTTGTTGTAGCACTGCACTTATGGGTTGCCTCTACTCTGTTTTTGCATTATAAGAACTGGATTTATTCATTTTATTGCAGGAGACATTTGCCTGGTCTATCTGAGCTGGGTAATGCACAAAAGGACTCGTAGTATAGAATAAATCAATAAAACTGTGTGTAAACATTAAAGTTAGTAGAATTTAGTACTATTTGGCATACTCTGCTTCAATAAAGTATCCTTATTAGTCTGCACCAACAAAGCACTGTTAATAGACTTCTAACCCCAATACACCACCCTATTGTAGATCACCAATCAAAGGACTAGACAGTATGGATATGCAGTTTCCTAACTTCTCTGTAGATAGCTAGTTGGGTATGGCAATCTTGAGACAATGTAGATATTGCCTTATGTTTACTGACAACCTCTTAATCCTTAAAGAAGCAGACAGTATGTGAGAGGCATGGTTACACAATGACACTAGAGACTAAACTCTCACTTGTATGCAAGAGTTTAGTCTCCAGTGTCATTGTCTAAGCAGACAGTATGAGAGAGGTATGCTTACACAATGACATTGTAGACTAAACTATCACATCCAAGAGCACATCAGTTTGTTGAAACAACCCACACTACACCCACCTCACATAGCATGAACATTGGACTAACATATGCTGAAGTACTTAAAAGCAGTCTTCCTAAATAACAAAGATCATATAGACTGCGCATTGTCAAACCTACACTTCAGCAAGCCCAAAGGCACTCAGAAAAAGCACCAACCACATGTACTGTTATTCTCAGAGAAACTCCTGTGCCAAACAAACACACTTTCCAGGACTTTCCATTATAGGATATACTGATGCCCCTCTAACCAGGCTTAACAAACAGAAGATAACTGTTAGCTGCTTATCTGGAGCCAAGATCTGCCAAATCACATCAAGTCATTACACCACAGATAGCAGTATGATTACATCTTAGTCCATGTAGGTACAAATGACCTGAGGTGTACCACCCTGGACTATATAAAAAAAAACATTATGGAGCTCTCAGACTGTGTGTCTCAGGTCGGTATGAGCCTAGCATTGAGCAGCATATTACCATCACTGAGAATGATAACACGATATGATAAAAAATGGTTGATTTCAAAAGCTGTCTTTCTGGTGTCATTCAAGAGGATTCAATATTTGTCAGCTTGGGAGGACATGGTTAGCTGACCTTGTTGCTTTGCCAAGGATGGCCTGTACCTTTCCCCTCTAGGCTTTCAAATACTGGCTACAACTTTATC
Source organism: Protopterus annectens (assembly GCF_019279795.1). Classification (NCBI taxonomy): domain Eukaryota; kingdom Metazoa; phylum Chordata; order Ceratodontiformes; family Protopteridae; genus Protopterus; species Protopterus annectens. The sequence continues at coordinate 458,429,922 of NC_056725.1, read as the reverse complement.
CACCCCCATAGTGCCTTTTTTAGGCAATGCCATATTGATAAACCTACCAACATAGCAAAATCAACTCAAATGAAGCTCAGGGTGTTATTGCTCAATGCCAGGAGCCTAAATAGAAAACTACAATCCCTCCAAGCCCTCCACTCACTTGAGAATATAGACATCTGTGCAGTTACTGAGACATGATTTAAAGTGGCAGAGAGTACCCTGGCAGTGCAAGGTTTCAATGCGTCCATACTTCTAAACCAGTAGCTGCACAGACAAATGCTAAAGTGGATCAATATTCCTCAATAACAAGCATATCTCTAGGGTGGTCAAACAGGATGACATGCAGTTCCTTCACTCAGACATCACCACAGACAAACTCCAGTACCATATCCTAGTTAGCCATAGTCACTCTCCATGTCCCAGGAAGCTCACAATGCATTTGGATTTCATTCTTTATGCAAGTAAGATGTTGGATTTTTTATACAACACATCTATATATTGTCAGGTATCAAAAAACGAAATTAACATAGCCTACTCTAAAACTGATATTTATTTGAATGATCTTGTTTTTCAAGGGCCTATGTCAAGAGATTTTATTAAAGTTAACTGGCCATTAATTCCAGCAATCTTTGGAATACCAAAGATGCACAAGCGTATACAAAATCCTCCACTTAGACCTACTGTGAGCGGCAAAATCCAAAACAGAGCCCCTATCTATGTATGTTAATGCAAGCTGCAAAGCTTTGGTGGAAACTGTGAACCATATTCTGCATGACTATTGCATTTGTTACATTTGATAAATTGTGTTCCGTTCAAGGAAAATGTTAGTTTTCATTACCATAGATGTAATTAACTTGTTCTCAGTGATTCCACACAATGAGTGTTTACAACATTTTCACAATATGTTACTTAAGGGCAAAACAAAAAATTACAATGAAATATATGTTATTCAAGAATTCCTTGAAATGATATTAAAAATAATTCTGTTTTGAGTTCTACCATCAAATTACAGGGGTAGCGATGGGTGCTAGATGTGCTCCCACTTATGAAAATTTAGTTCTTGCAGATTGGGAGCACACTAAGGTTTTTACTTCCAAGTTTTTCAATAAAGTATTTTGTTATTTCAGATTTTTGGATGACATCCTAATTTTGCGGGACAATGATGTTTCTGTGTTTGAGCAATTCCTATCTGAACTAAATATCTCCATTAGCTTCTTTGAGTTTACATCCACAGTTTGAAGTGATTCCATCAACTTTCTTGATTTGACAATAACAGGTCAGGCAGCAAAAAAGATAAGTTGCAAACATATTCAGAAATGAGACCTATACAAATACCTTTCTACATCATAATAGCTGCCATCTTCCTTTTCAAAAGAAAAATATAATTAAAAGCCAAATGGTACATCCGTCAAGAACAGTTTCTCTTGACACTATATTTGCAGAGGAGCTTGACAAGCTTGGTAATATGTTCTGTGAATGGGTTTATACTGTTGAATTGGTTAAATCTGTAACTGGATGAATTTTCACAGAGTAAAAATACTGTCACCAACAATCGTGAAAAGGTTGGCGCTATGATTATTAGATATAACTTTCAGACACCAGCAGTAAGAGGTATTCTAAATGAAACTTGGAGTACTATTTTTACTACTGAACACCACAATGCTTTAGGTCCAGCACCCAAAATTATGTACACCTCAAGAATATTTTTGAAAGAAAAATAGTAGTAGTAGTAGTAAGTGTGGCCATTGTAAATATTGTAGATTTATTCATAATGGACCATATGTAGTTGTTGATGGACATGAGAAGACTTTCTCATGTTGATGGGTGTGCAACTGTAATAAAGAAGATGGTTGTTTACCTTGCTATATGTTTAGTTTTCTCTGCATTCAGGTACAAAGATTCCTGGACTTTGTAAATGCAAACACCTTTGACCAAACAGTGAATATGCCCACTAGACCTCATGTTCACAAATATGGGAGAATGCTGCAATATTTCGTCCTCCCTGGTAAGGTCTGACCATAAAGCTGTCTCCTTCAAAATCAAGACCAACTCTGCAATCCCATTAAAACCAGCAACAGTTAGGATCTATTCCAAGGCAAATTACCTTTTATTAAGTGATGATTCAATGCCCCTCCAAACCTTGTGAACATAGTGACCTATGCTGAATTGCTGTCAGAAACTCTGTACAACCATGTCAGTCCCTGCATAGAGGCCGCAGTACCTACCAGAAGTAAGCCTAGGACTACCCCCAGGAACATACTGCCTTGGTGGCATCCCAAATTAAACAGGATATACAACAAGAGGAAAAAATATGGCAAAAATTAGGAAGCATAATTCCCATAATGGTAAAATCTCGGTCATAAAATTAAGTAAGCAACTAAGAGGGCTAATTAGGTCAAACAAAGACAACTTTGATGTTAAGATAGCCTCCCAGGTGAAAGATAACCATAAGGCCTTCTATAGCTATATCAGAATCCCAAAGGGCAACACACAGCAATGTGCTGAACTGGTGGTTAATGGTGCCACATTCACTGAGCCTGGTAATACAGCAAACCTGTTAACAAATTTAGTTCCAACTTTTCCCCACCCGCACCCCAACCATCCCCCAAAAAATACCCTTAAACATAACCCCTCCAACTATAACAGGGGAGTATGTTCTGGTTGTCTTCACTAAAACCAAGAACATGGCCTCAATAGGACTTGATATCATCCCAGGATTCTTTCTGAAGAGTCTAAAATTTGACTTATCAGGACCCCTGACGTCATTATTTAACTATCGTTTTAAAACAAGCTTTGTGCCATAAGAATAGAGTATTGTGACAGTCATCCCCCTTCATAAGAGGGGAGCCTTCAACAGATCATGGAAACTACAGACCCATTAGTCTTACTAGTCTTATTTGCAAAGCCATGGAAATTATCAGCAAGGGCATAGGAGACCTCCAGATAGTGGATTCATTCCAGTTTGTCTTTGTCAAAGGAAGGTTAAGCTTACTGAATCTTGTGGACTTCTTTAAAAAGGTCACTAAGGCAATGGATGAGGGGAAATAGTGCATACTGCCTCCCTACAGCTGGCTAAAGCATTTGATAAAATATCCCAGTCAGGCATTGTCAACACAGTTATGGAATGAGGTATAACCCCCTTTCTAACATACTAACCGACTCACTGATAGGCCCCAGGCAGTTAGAATCAGAATTGGTGAAGCCATCTCCACAAAGAGGCTGTTCAACAGTTGAGTTCCCCAGGGCTCTGTGCTAGGCCCACTTCTGTTTGGCATTTACTTCTTAGATGTCAAAGTCAATGTCAAAAGTCTCTGGCTAACCAAGTTAGCAGATGACTGCAGACTGGGAGTAGTCACTGAATCCCCCCAAAGACAAAAACACTCAATGCCAAAGCCTTGGCTTAAAATTTAATACAAAGAAATGCATTATAATACCTTGTGGGAATTCTGCCACTCTTGGTAACTATTATCAATAAAACACTCCTAAAAGTTGATTCACTAGTCAGGGATCAGGGAACTCATATACATAGTACACTAGGGTTCAACCAATATGTGTTCAAGATATTAAGAAAATCTTCCATCTTTCTCAACTTGTATGCAAAGACATGGTTTCTAGGTCCAGAGAGATCCTCACACTACTGTACTCAGCCCTCATCAGATCTATCATAGAGCATAATGCCCCCATCAGTATGTACCTGACCAGATGCACACATGCAGTAAGTGGAACGTCCACAAAGGATCCTAACAAAAAGAATATGGGGAGTAAACACAATGCCCTATGCTGATTGCCTAAAAGTCTTGTTTCTTTACTTGGTATCATACAGACTTCTGAGAAGTGATCTTTGCCTGACATACAAGGCATTCCTAGACCCTGTCTTGATGAACCTTTCGCACATCTTCAAAACAAACAGCATCAGAACTACCAGATTAAAAGACCTATATTTTGCTTGTAACATAAATAGGACATGTTTGAGAAACAGATAAGTTTCTCAGAGAATTCCATTCTCTGGAACAGGCTCCTTATCCATATAAAACAGAGTTCCTCCCTATCTCTATTTAAGCACAACTTGGACCCATGCATGAGTAATTAGAAGTTCAAACTTGGTCTGGCACATACAGTACGTCTCTGATGAAAAGAGGCAGTCAGTAAATCACCCCCTATATAAATCAAATTTGTGGGTCACATTTGGGTTGCATGGCTAGGCTTATAAGGGCCCTAGTGGTCATTAGCCTAGTATAGATATATAAACTTAAAAAACAAAAGTGTTTCTTATCTGAGCTCAGTAGCTGAGGTAAAGCAGAGGAGAACAGCAGTTTTCCAAGAGATGCTTCTCTTACAGTGGCACTAAAAAACTGAAAGGATCTGGACTGTAGGTGTGAAGGGTCGGCCTGTTCATGCCAGGTGATTGCTCCTTGACACCTAAAGACAACCAGTGGGAGGAACTCTGAGTTTTAATAGACTGCCAGATGGAGGGAAGCAGGGCACTACTATCCATATGACAGTAACCCAGTGTATTGTACATCAGCTACTGATTTGGCAACTATAACAAGTCATAATACATTTTCTGTGCAATGGGAATTTCTTTCTGTTCCCACTGAAAAACCTCTTTCATCTTGGATAATGTTTCAGAAAAAAAAAATCTTCTACAGGGAAAACTGAAATCATGCTTTGCTCAAAATCAGAATATTCAGATCAAGAAGAAATTCTTGAAGCACCACAATCCTCCTGCAATGCCTGCTCTTCTGACTGAAAATGAAAGCGAGTTAGAGCAGGAGAGCTTTTTCTTCTTTTCTTACCCGAAATGATAGGCAAGGAAAGTAGTAATGATCACCTTATCAAATTCCAGCAAATCTTCTGTGTCCTTACATATACAGGAGAAGGCAGGAGTTTCTTACACTATTCACCTTCCATTGGAAACTTCCTGGAAAATGATCGACTGATAGGCAAACTCATCCTAGATTCCAGTTCCCTATCCCTGCATAGAGAAAAATCTTCAACTGCCCCTTCTCTGAGATTGACAAGAGTGATTTTCTCTTGCTGACAAGGCCAGTTCTACAGTTGCAGGAGAACATGGCTATCTCCCTGTCCTTCGTGGCTATATGCACAATGTCAGGGCAAAAAATTTAAGTGATCTGAGGAACCAAATGTGGCCAGCAGCTGAGGCACAAGAGCTGACCTGACAGCCAAAGACTCCATAACAACTTTTTTCTTCTTCATCTTGCAGACAGGGGGGATGTAAAACCATGGAGACTGGTAGCTGCTTCATAGGTTAGCTGAGAATAAGACCTTGAAGGTGGATAGTGGAATGTGTACAAGTCAGTAAAAGGTAAAGCAGAGAAAGTACAGTAGTATAAGTAGTGTGTGTGTTTGTGTGTGTGCACATGCATGTATTTGAGAAAGTGCCCCAGGTGAATACACCTGGTAGCTAGAGGTACTCAGGCTCAAACCCTGTACCTTGGGTACAGGTAAAAAGAGACTAAAGTCCCTAGCCACCACCACTTGTGAATTTATGCCTCATATTTTCCTCATAAAATCTGTACTTTTCAGGATTTTTGTGGCAAATCACTGAAAGACTGACTTCACTAATGACAGGCATTTGAATTTCAGACTTCATATTCTTTCAGAAAATAAATGGCAACACAAAAAGTACAGTTTTGTACCTACCATAAATGTAGATGTTCGAGTTCTAATACAGCTGCAGTCATAACAGATGGGTTCTCCTGCCGTCAGGCGGGTCCTCGGTCGGCCGAATTCCAAAGTCTAGGTCCGGTGTCGGTTGTCGTCGCTTCTTCCCTGACATCAGTGCGACAGGGGTATAAAAGAACCAGCCGACGCCATTTTCTTCAGTTTTTCTTGTCCCAGATGTCAGGTGCCCCCAGAAGGAAGGCAATACATAAATTTGTGTAATAAAGCAATGGCATATAATCAAAATACAGTAGTGTAAGCAAATACATCAAAAATGAATACCCCAATCAGGTTGCATGAGGAGGTGTTAGCCAATAGGCCTGTCCCAAGAGGGGAAGGAGGGAGGGAAACCTGGACTGCAGCAGTATTAGCACTCGAACATCTACATTTATGGTAGGTACAAAACTGTACTATGTTCATCGTGCATACAGCTGCAGTCATAACAGATGGGTAGAATCCCAAAGCTAAAAAGGGGTGGCAGGCACTAGGTGGAACTAGGAGGAGCCAGAATGCCCTGCAAGACTGCAGTGGCAAAGCCCGCTCTAGATTTGGAGTATAATGGAAGGTGGTAGTGCTTGGAGAAGGTATGCACAGAACTCCAAGTGGCTGCTTCCAAAATATCTTTAGTAGGAACTCCTCTGAGAAAAGCTGCAGAGGTAGCCATGGCCCTTGTGGAGTGAGGTCTGATGCCTGTGGGTACAGTTTTGCCATGAAAAGAATAGCAAAAGCGTATGCAGTGGGCTATCCATTTTGAGATTGTCTGTTTGGAAATTGGCTTTCCTTGAGCTCCTATAGCATAGGACACAAAGAGCTGTCCTGATTTTCTGAAAGGCTTTGTTCTGTCCAAATAATAATGCAGTTGTCTGTGGATGTCCAAGGAGTGTAGTAATCTCTCCCCTTTGTTTTGAGAATTAGGATAAAAGGTAAGTAAGTGTATAGCCTGATTCAAAGCTACCCTGGATACCACTTTTGGCATAAAGGACGGGTTGGTTTGTAAGGAAACTCTGTCCTGATGGAAGATGATAAATGGCTGCACAGCCATGAGAGCTTGTAGTTCCGATACCCTACGAGCTGAGGTAATAGCGAGAAGGAAAGCTGTTTTCCAGGACAAATATTGCAAATCTGATGAGGCAGCTGGCTCAAAAGGAGGCAAGGTCAGCTTTTCTAGAATAAAATTGAGATCCCAAGCAGGTATTGGTTGTTTCCTTGGGGGGTTTATATTCTTAGCCCCTCTGAGGAACTGTCTTAAGAGGGGGTGAGAGAATAAGGGTGGATCAGTGTTGTATTCTGCAGAAATGGCTGAGGCATGGATTTTGATGGAGGAGAATGAAAGTCCACTGCTTAGCAGCTCCGCTAGATACTGTAATATTTGAGGTAAATTCAGTTTTCCAGGATCCTGGCCCTTTTTCTCATTCCAGACACAAAACCGTTTCCATTTTGCGGAGTAAGCTTTTCTAGTAGACGGCCTTCTGGCCTCCAAAATGACATCCTGCACCTCCTTGGAGAGTAGGGTCTGTTGTGATGCTAAGGAATCTTCCATGCAGCTAGATTGAGTGTTTTTAACTGACTGTGAAGAGTTTTGAAGCTGTGCTGAGTCAGAAGAAGAGGCATTAGAGACAGGGTCCATGGTGGAGAATGCGTCAGGCTCCACAGGAGTGGGTACCAGTGTTGTCTTGGCCAGTCTGGAGCAATGAGAATCACCTTTGGTCTGTCTGCTCTGGTTTTTAATAGAACTTTGGGCAGCAGAGGAAGAGGTGGGAAGGCATAAACTTGCATTGATGTCCAACCGAAAGATAGAGCATCCACTCTCCAGGCCTTTGGATGAAAAATCCTTGAGCAGAATTTTGTCAATTGGTGATTTTTGTGGGAGGCAAAGAGATCTATGTCTGGCCTTCCCCATGCTTGAATTACCTCTGTAAAAACTTGAGGATGCAACTTCCATTCGTGTGGATCTGTCATTATTTCTGCTTAGGTTGTCTGCCAGTGTGTTTTCCTTGCCTGGCAAGTACTGTGCTTGTAGTTCGATTTGTAAGTCCAGGGCCGTGTTCCAAAGTGACATGGCCAGTCTGCATAGGGGGTATGAATGGGTTCCTCCCTGTTTGTTTATGTACCACATTACTGTGGTGTTGTCCGTCCTTATCAATAGTTGACCTGGTTGCAGAAGGTCTTTGAAAGCTATAATAGCATTTATTACTGCTAGCATTTCCTTTTGATTGATGTGAAGGTGCTTTTCTTTTTGGGACCATTTTCCCTGAATGCACCAATCTGGCATGTGCGCCCCCCAGGCGTAGTCTGAGGCATCTGTTGTGATGACTTGATTTGCTTGAGGCTTGCTGAATGGGAGACCTGTGTTTGTCTGGCATGCTTGAGCCCACCACAGAAATTCCTTTTGAAGACATGGAATTAGTGGTATTATTGTTTCCAAACTGTGGCTGTGTTGAGACCATAGGTTTTTTAGGTACCATTGAAGTTTCCTCATATGCAGCTTTGCACATGGGATTAGTAAGATGCAAGATGCCATGAATCCCAGAGCCTGCAGGATTTTCCTTGCAGTCAGCCTGGTGCAATTTGCTAGTGTTCTGAAGTATTGAGTTAGTTGCCCCTGCTTCTCTGGCGTGAGGTAGGCCATCTGGGTGTTTGTGTCCAAGTTGGCACCCAGGAAAATTATTTTCCGAGAGGGTATTAGCCTTGATTTCTTTTTGTTGACTGTGTATCCCAGAGAATTCAACAACATTATTACATAAGCCAGATGTTTCAGAAGAATGTGCTTGCTGTCTGCTTGGATCAGGCAGTCGTCGAAATAAGGGTAAATTTGTATCCCTTGAAGTCTGCAGTAGGCAATTACTGATGCCAGGCATTTCGTGAATACTCTGGGCACAGTAGATAAGCCAAAGGGCAATGCAGAGAATTGATAATGGGTTGGACCTGCAAGAAATCTGAGGTATCTTCTGCAATTTTGTCTGATTGGGACATGCAGGTATGCCTCCTTGAGGTCCAATGTTACCAGCCAAGACTCCTTGCCCAGCATGGGAAGAAGCTGCTGTAGAGTGAGCATCTTGAATTTTGGTACGAGTAGAAATGTGTTTAGGATGGATAGGTCCAAAATAGGTCTCCAATCTTTTCCCTTCCTTGGTACCAGGAATAGTCTGGAATAAAAACCTTGACCTTGTTCGTGCGTAGGTACCTCTTGAATAGCTTTCATGTCTATGAGATCTGAAATTTGTATTTGTGCCTCTGCCCTTTGATTGTGTGGCAGGTTTGGCATGCCTCTCATTTTTGGAAGGGTGTGAAAATGAAATCTGTAACCTCTGTTTATAATGTCCAAGATCCATTTGTCTTTTGTGACAATATGCCAATTTTTTGAAAATAATGCCAGTTTTCCGCCTAAGGGTGCTGCCATTTGAGTCTTGCTTGGCATGCAAAGGGGAAAGTCATTGGGCTTGCTTTCTGAATGGTTGCGAGTTGTCCTCACCACCTCTTTGTGTAGGAGCTTGCCATTGTCTGCCTCTGAACGATCCTTGGGATTGTCCTCTGCCCCTCGGGCGCCTTTATCTACCTCTTTGGGGTCTGTCCGTGGCTGGAAAGGACCAATTTTTGGAAGGCCAATTTCTACTGAAACATGGGGGTTGTACCTGTAGAAAATCTTTCACTGTTTGCATTGATTTATCCTTTTCCTCCATTTTCCTTAATACCTCCTCAGCATTAGCACCAAATAATACATCCTTTTGTAGAGGGGCATCTAGTAATTTAGCTTTGAGATGATCTAGTAGGGTTTGTTCCTTGAGCCAGGCATGTCTACATATGACTGGTCCTGTAATAGCAGCTCTACATGAGGCCTCTAGAGCATCAAAACCACATTGTAAAGTATGTTTACCCACTTGTTCTGCACTATGCATCAACTCCTGCAACTCCTTCAAGTCTGGTTGTTCAGGTTGTGACATTTTACTTCTCAATTGTGATAACAAAAACTGTTGGTACTTTAGCATATGGAACTGACAGTTTAATGCCCTCATGGTTAAGGTGGCTGAGGTATATACCTTTTTTCCCCACCTTTCTAAGGATCTGGAATCCCTCTCGGAAGGTAATGGATTTTTAGCAGTGGAGGCCTTAATTCCCTTGGGGCCCTGTGAGATAGTTTCTGGGTCAGCAGCATGGCTTTTGTATAGAAATTGGTGTGAGTCAGGAAACCTGTAGTACCTGTCAGGCTTGACTGGGGCTGGAGGCAGAGAATCCGGGTTAAGGCAGGCCTCCGAGTACACATCATCTAGCATGTCCAAGACAGGAGGTATAGCCAGAGGTCTGTGCTGAGGTAGCAAGAGAAATTCCCTAAGCCTTTCTTGGAATCGGAATAATCTTGGCCTTCCCAGTGGAAGTGTTCCCTTAAGGTATGCAAAGTTTCCCCAAATGAGTAATCCTCTGGGAGGGATACGGAGGGGATGGACTCCTCTGCATCAGAGTCTTCAAAAGGGGAGTAAGAATGTTCCTGTTCATCAGAGTGCTCTGATATAATGGAGCCCTGATCAGAGGAGGGGGATTCTTCCTCCACGCTGGGCCTTTTGTCCGGGGGGGGGTTGAGAACCCCTGATAAGAGTAATTAAATCCTCAGCCATTTTAAGCATCTGTTTTTTAGGCATGGGGCCGGGAGATGGGCCCTGTGTAGCTTGTCTCTTAGAATGCATGGCTGCTTTAGACTTAGTGAAAGCCTTGATGGAAAAAGAAGAGGAAGGTCTGAAGACACCTTGAGTGGAGGTAGACCTGTCCACATTTTGAGATTCACTGCCAAGAGTGGCTTCGGTATCTGTAGTCGGGGTGTGGGCCGAGGAGCCTGCGACCTCGGGCACAGGAGACACCGTCAATGAAGTGTCGTCGGTAGTCAGGGGCTGTGTAGGCACCTCGCTGAGAACCGGACCATGTGTAGTCGGCTTAGGCGTGGTGTCGGTAGAGGCCGCGGACCTCATGTGTCGGTCCTTATCTTTGCGCTTTTTAGACAAAACTGGAGTTGGAGTATCCAACGACATAATGTAGTTAAATGTTTTGCCAAAATAATGCTGGGCGAACTCCGCCCGATGCTTTATGGTGCGTTTGTTGAATGTAGCACAAAAGCGACAGACCGAGACATCGTGGTCTGGGCCTAAACAAGGAATACAGAGGGAATGGAAATCCTTATGCGGTATTTGCTTCCCACATGAAATACAATTATTAACTTTGTCTGACATCGGTCTGAGGCAAGAAAAGTTTCAACGGGTACTTAGCTTTCAAGAAGACTTCGGTTGCAAAATTTTCGTAATTTCAGGAGCTGGCCGACCGGCACTTGCGAACTGCTTCTGCTTCAGGCACCGCGCGGCAAGAAAGACTGAAGAAAATGGCATCGGCTGGTTCTTTTATACCCCTGTCGCACTGACGTCAGGGAAGAAGCGACGACAACCGACGCCGGACCTAGACTTTGGAATTCGGCTGACCGAGGACCCGCCTGACGGCAGGAGAACCCATCTATTATGACTGCAGCTGTATGCACAATGAACATCCTTTTATTCTAACAATTTTCTAAGTTTATAAGATCAGTATTTGAAATTTTACCCTATTTTTGGGGCTGTATTTCCCCATTTTTGGCTTTGTCCAGGTTTTTTGTGCTAAGATTTTGACAGCCATTGTGAGAAGTGAGAACTGAATTCACTAAATGAGAACCATTTGTTTCAGTCTTCCTATCTTTCAGGAAACTGCTGATATGGCATAGTGGTATGTTGCTCTCACTGTAGTGCACAGGGTTTCTTTGGTTCAAGACTTAGCAGTGAAATGCATGGTGGTAACATAATGTTTTATTCTAGCAACTTTCCAAAATTATACAAGCAATGATTAAGATGTGTCCCTGTTTTTTTGCCTTTTGTCTCCCCACCAAAAAAAACTGAAATTGAAAATAAGCGCGAGAAGTGGTGCAAGATGCCTGTGCCTTACACAACTGTCATTCTATTTATATATCTTAGTGTGTGGAAGTAGACTTTTATGATGGAAATTTTCTGAATTGGGCAGTTGTCGTTATTGGTTCATGCATTTTGTTTCATTTCCTACTGGAAAAATGTTCAAATAAATGCACTCTGAGTCTAACAAGAGTGCTGTATTATACAAGGAATATAATTTAATAAAGTCAGGAAGGTGTATCAAAGAACACATGTATGTTTCTTGCTTTGTGTGCAAGGGGTCTATGATTTGAAAACAGCCCAAAGGTAATCTTTATCCACCACTGGATGCATTTTCTCTGGATGTGGTGTGGGTTTCAATGCTGCTTCAATGAATGTCATGGGCAGCAAAGTTTTAATGCTACATCTATTTTCATTGTGAGACAGTATTGCTTTATTTAGCATATTTCTATTAGTGTTTGTGCATTGTGCTATAAAATGTAAAAATAAAATCCAAATAATCATTGTAGAAGTAAAGCAGTAAGCACACATTAGTGTTTATGGTAAATGGGGCAAAATAGCCAGGTAATGGGACATTGGAATGGCTGCAGGGGGACTCTGGTGCCATATTTTGGTCGTCTGTTCTTCAGTTTGCATTTGAAAGTTGGTACCTCACACTTCCATTGGAGTGGGTGGGGTTATGTAATTATATATGCAAAGTTTATGTTAATCAGCACACAGTTTTGTACCTATTATTCATGGGCATTGTCCAGATTTTTGATGTTTCCAGGTTGAGAGGTATGATCCAACGTCTTGGTAGAGTGTGCAGTAATCTTGCCTGGAATTGGCTTGTTATAGTAGGTATAACAAAAGGAACTGGCAAGTGACAACCATTTGGAGATTATCTGTTTTGTTTGTCCTTTTTTCTTACCTTCATAAGGCATGAATAGTTGATCAGAGTTTCTGAAAGTTTTAGTTCTGTCAAGATAATATTTGAGTTGTTTGTGGACTTCGAGTATTAACTCCTCATTTTTAGGTTCTGGACAAAAGACAAGGAGATGAAGGGCTTGATTCAAAGTAAACTTGGATACCAGTTTAGGTATAAAAGAAGGATTAGTCCTCAGGGAAACTTTCTCTTTGTGGAAAGTGAGATAAGGTTGACACACCATCATAGCTTGCAACTTGGACACTCTTCTTGCAGAAGTCAGAGCAACCAATACACTATTTTCCGTATTAATAACCTCACATCAGCCTGATGAGCTGGTTCAAATGGAGCAAGCATTAACTTTATGTTAAAAAAATTAAGTTCTCAAAAAGAGCCACCTGTTTTCTAGGTGGAAAGGTATGAAGAACCACTTTCAAAAACATTTTGACATGGAAATGCACTGAAAGAGGAGGACCATGGGCAGACATGCTTAAAGGGTTCACAAATGAGTCTTGAAAAAGGAGCAAGAAAGGCCAAGAGTTATAACTTAAACATATATTGTAGAACCAGAGAGAAATACTAATCTTCAAATGGTCCTGGTTCTTGTCTTGGTACCTACTAGAAAATCTTTCCCATTTACTAATATATGATTCCACAGTAGCAGGTTTCTTTACCTTCATTAATACCTTTTGCATATCCTCAGAAAATAGGAGTCTAAAAGGTATTAAAACTACACCATCAAGGAAGCTCATTGAAGTTGTTTCACACTGGATTATATCAAACAACCCCTGTCTTCTGTGAGTAGATCCAGTCTATAAGAAAGCTTGTGGCAAACATCCTTGCCCATTTTCAAAAGAAGGGAGAACAACTGTTTCCTGGGCCAGAATGGAGTCAACACAAAGATATTTTGGAGAGCTCTTCTTTATCTTCAGAATGACCATGAATATCAGTGGCAAGAGTGGAAAGGCATATAGGAACGTTCCTGTCCAAGGAAATGAAAATGCATCCATTTTCCAGGTCTGTTTGTAAGGAATTCTGGAATAGAATTTTGCCAGTTATTTATTGTGAATAACGGCAAAAAGATCTACATGATGTATTTCTCACAACTGTCTCAAATTCTGGAAGATCCCCAGATTGAATATCAGTTGCAAGTGTTTCCCTGTTCCTGCTTAGCTTATCTGCCAAAATATTTTGCTCAGACAGGATGAAAGATGCCAGTAGATTGAGGTTGTACTGAATTGCTTTATTCCAGGCTTCTATGGCTAATGTGCATAGAGGGTAAATATCTGGATTCCACTTTCCATTTATGTACCACATCACTGTGGTGTTGTTTGTAATCTCTTGTATAGGCCCTGAGGACCACAGAGGACAGAGCATTAAGAAAATTTGTAACAGAAGAGATCACTTTTTATCAGTGGTGGCTGTTGACTTCAAATAAAAGGGGGGCTGCAGGAGACAGCTGAATGGGTGGGGACAATGGGAAGGGGTGTGGCCAACTAGAAAGGGATGGAGCTATGCTCAAAACCACAACAACTGGAACTTTAATTAAACATGCTGCCCTGGTGTCAAACCATCATTACAAGAGTCCAATCATGACAAAATGAAGTGTAGAAGAAAAAAATATTTCAATACATTGGCTACATGGCAACTTCCTTAATATCTAGATGAAAACACAAAGGTTGTGAGGCATGAAAACATAAATTACTTTTTAAATACATTTGGAATGTCAGTCAAAATCAAGTATAAAAAAACAAGCATCCTCAACTCAAGCCACTTCTCCTTGCACTGCAGTTCTAATTATAATTTATATTCAGCTTTATAAAATTACCAAGTAACATGCTGAAAGTAGCAATCTCTGTGATACCCCCACTTGTAAAAATGTTTCTTATCCAGAAAAGACCTGCTGCCTGACAACAACTATCTACTTGTTTCATGCGGAAGACATGATAAAGGTAAAAAATGAACAGCAAACAAGAAACAAGCTCAAGATAAATTCCTTAAAGGATTACTGCACAAGTTATGGACCACATATGATAGATTGTCATTCTGTTTAGTTTATGGGTAAAGCCTGCAAAGATGACTGCAAGTCTCCAACAAATGTAATGAGCTTCTGAAAATACTGTAATCCTGTCCTTTATTACAAATACTGTCATATGCATTTCAAGACCTAAGGCTTATACGTTATCTAGTTATGTAAATATTCTCTGCATGGCAACAACGAAAAGGCTTTCAATGTTGGTAATTCTTTAACAGTATGCTTATTAAAGCTTACTTGCATCTTACAATCTCCGACAAGTTTACCTGATGGTCATTAAAGCATTGCTACTTACACACAGAGCAACAGGGCACTGCGACAGCATGCATTTTCTGAATAAGAAGAAGCATAAAATCAACAGTATAAAAATATAACAGAAAACCAGAACATTTTGCAAAATCAAGGACAGATAAAAAGCCACGGTCATACTTGTGGTCTACCTTGGATGGGAGAATACTCTGCACACTTAACTGCATAACTGCTCCTTGCCTTGACACATCCAGAGCCACTACAATGGGGAGTGGGTTGCAACAAGTATGTCACAATTTGAAATGTCTCTGGCTGACGTCGATGGCTCTGACACTCATACCTCTCAACTTCAGAGCAAGAAATCTGGACAAAGCCATACACAGAAGTGGGACACAGGCCCAAAAATAAGGACACTTTTTTAAATATTGCTCTTATAAACTTAGAAAGATAATAGAATAGCAGTAGGTCTGGCATTAGTATGAATTTTCTGAAGGGTATGAAATCTGAAACTCAAATGTCTGCCATTGTTTTCTAACTTCAATCTTTAATGATTTATCACTAATTTGCCAGAAAACCACAATTTTATGAAAAACAGACCAAAAATGTGATGCAAAAATATAAAATTGCCACATAATACAGCTGGGAACCTGTCAAAGAAGGGACACCTTTTTAATATTAGTACTGTTAACTTAAGCAGCTGACAAAATAAGAGCATCTACATGCATTTCTGAAATAAAAGCAAACTATAACTCTAATCATTACAGTTATTTATAATTGTAAACCCTAAACGTTTTCTTCCAAAATTGCCATTTTGCGGAGGGATTATTAGGGGGAGAGCAACATTTTGAGCCAAAATTGGGGACGCTTGAGAGGTTTGGATATTCCTAATTCTGTAAAGTGATTTATTTGCACATACCTCTCATCTTCTTAATGCAGGAAATCTGGATAAGGCTAAATATATTGGGGGAACATACAAACAATTCTAAAAATTGCTCTTGTATAAACTTAAGACAGTTGATAGAATAACAGGTCTTGCTTTAGCATGCATTTTTCTGAAGGTTATGACATCTGAAACTCAATGTCCATCATTATTTAGTGACTTCATTCCTAAATGATTTGCCAGAAACCCACAAATTTTATGAGGAACAAACCAAAAATAAGAAGCAAAAATCTATTCATTCTGCAAAAATCTGGACAGTTGAGAGGTATAGTTCAGCCAGGGCTGTCTGAGTCTGCTGCCCTTCCCCCTTCACAAACTCATGGTTGAATTTAGCCTCCCCCCTGCAGCCATTCCAATGTCCCATTCCTTGGTTATTTCACCCCATTTACCATAAACACTGTAATGTGCATACCGCTTTACTTCTGCAATGATTTGGATTTCATTTGAAAGTTTTATTTTGCATTTTACAGCACAAACCCTAATAGATATGTGCTAAACAAAGCAATGCAGTCTCACAATGAAAACAGACAGCATTAAAACTTCTCTGCCCTTGAATCTCACATTCATTGAAACAGCATTGATACCCACATTCAAAGAAAATGCATTTTGCCAGTGACAGATAAAGATTAACTTTGGGCTGTTTTCAAATCATAGGCCCCTTGAACACGAAGCATACACATGCTCTTTGATACACCTTAACAATTGTATTAAATTATATTCCTTGTACAATACAGTACAGCTGTTAGACAGCATTTTAAATTTATTGTTTTGAAAATGTTTCCAGTAAACAATGAAACAAAATGCATGCACCAATAATGACAAAACTGCCCATTTCAGAACATTTCATAGGTTCATAGGTAGGTACTAGGCTATCTGCCCAAAGCCATTTATAAGCCTAGCTGGAATGTGTTTGCTTTCGCAGCCCCCTTAGATTAGTTCCCTGTGCCTCTGTCTAGCAGAGCCATTGAAGTGATCCCTGGGGTAAACTTTCTGTTTCCCATCCACTCGTCAAGGTTTCTCTTGAAGAGGGTTAGTGAGGAGCTCTGCCTAATGTAGATTGAAATCTTGTTCCAGAGCATGGGAAGTCTCTGGGACAGGAATCTATCCCTCCAGCATGTCCTATTTATTGTTGTGGTGAGGTTTAGATCCCTGGAGCATGTAGCTCGAGGGGATATGCTTTTCTTTAGGTGGAGCATGTCCATCAATTCTGGGTTAGACATGGCCTTGTATGTCAGGCACAGATCACCTCTGAGTAGGCGGTATGCAACCGAGTACAGCTGAAGTTTCTTTAGTCGAGCTGCATAGGGCATCTGCTTGAGGCCAGTGATCCTCTTGGTGAGGAACTTCTGTGGTCTTTCCAGTTGTTGCAGGTGTCTTGTAAGGTACATCCCAAATGGGGCATTGTATTCTATGATGGGTCTGATGAGTGATGAGTGATGCGTAGAGGGGCCCAATGACCTCTTTCGATCTGGATGCAAACCCTTTTGTGATTAGGTGGGCCACATAGAAGGATTTTCTAACCACTTTGGCAATGTGATTATTAAAGGAGAGGTTACTATCTACTTGGGTCCCCAGATCCCTTATTACGTCTTCCGTATTTAGGGGGCTACCACCTATGTGGTAGTTTGTGGGTACTTTGTTTTTTCCAAAGGGGATGACTATGCACTTTTTGGCATTTAGTTTGAGGCCATGGTTTTGACACCAGGTATCTGTCTCAGTGAGACCCTTTTGGAGAATGTCTGTGTCAGCTGGAGAGTCAATTATAGCCCCTAGTTTGCAGTCGTCTGTGAACTTGGTGAGCCATAGTCCTCCTGTGCTTGCCTGTACCTCTGAGAAGTATATGCTGAACAGGAGGTGTCCTAGGACTGAGCCCTGGGGAACGTCACTTGTAACAGGTTTAGAGTCAGACCTGGCACCTGCAACTCTTTACCATGTGGGTTCTGTCCGTGAGCCAGTTGGAAACCCATCTTGTGATGTAGGGGTTTATGTTCAGACTGGTGAGCTTGTCTATAATACCCGAGTGGGGAATAGTGTTGAAGGCCTTTGTGAGATCTAGGTAGGCAGTGTGGACCACCTTTCCCTCATCTATGCCTTGGTAACTGTCTCAAAGAAGTTCACCAGGTTTAGGAGGCATGATCTGCCCTTAACAAAGCCGAACTGGGTTGGATCCAGTGTTTGGAGGTTTCCAATGTCTTTGTTAATGAGATCTATGATGATGCGCTCCATAGCTTTGGAGACCAAGCTAGTCAGGCTTATAGGGCGATAGTTCCCGGGATCCGTTGTGGCTCCACCTTTGTGGAGTGGATTACTTTGCTGTGCACCACTCTGTGGGCATGTAGCCTGTGGAGAGGCTGAGTTTAAACAGTGTGTTTAGGTGAGGGGTTAGTTCATCTTTGAGCTCGTGTAGGATGCAGCCTGGGACACCATACGATCCCATTGATGCTGTGTTTTTGGCTTTGGAAAGGGCTGTTTTAACCTGAGTGTCTGTGATTTCAGGGGCACTACATTCTTCTAGTATAGTTATGGGCCCTTTTGGGGGTGAGAGGGGGGGGTGAAGTTTGCACTGAACCTGTCTGCCAGGATGTTGGCCATGTCGGTTGGTTCAGTGTATTTTGTGCCATTCTTCACTAACTCCGAAGAGATCTGAGAATTGCCACTTAGATTCTTGACATAGCTAAACAATGTCTTGTGGTTATCTTTGGAGTCCATGGCAATTTTTCTTTCGAAGCTAGCCTTGGATGATTTTATGAGGGAACATAGTTACTTGCTGATACTGATCAGGGATGTCTTCCCTTCTTGGGATTTTACTCTTTTCTGTATTAGTTTCCTCCTTCTATTGTATAGCTTGTTTATAGCAGGGGTCCACCAGACTGGTTTCCTTTTCTTGGAGGAGTGAGTCTTGGTTTTGTTTGGGATAGCACGATCCATGCATTCTTGTAGGTGCCCGTAGAGTGCATTAGTAAAGGATTTTGCAGCTTAGACAGCATTATCCTTTAGCATGGGGGCTTTGAAACTTCCCACCTCGGTCTTAAGTAACGTGAAGTTTGCTTTTGAAAAGTTTTTCACAGTGGTTGCTTTGACTGGGGGTGGTGGCAGAATGTGGATATCCAGAGTGATTAGTTTATGGTCAGATCTAACCAGAAAGGGGTTAACCTCTGGTGTGGAACACCGGTCACCCATGTTGGTGATGACCAGGTCCATTATGTTGTCACCTCTGGTGGGGGTGTTAACCAGTTGATCCAGGGCATTTGAGTTTATAAATTCTAGGAAATGTTGGGCCAGGGAATTCGTACTTGAGTAGTTCTCCCAGTTAATGTTTGGATAACTGAAATCACCCAATATCAGGGTGCTTGGTAGGACCTTTATGTTTCCCAGTGCTTCCAGGAATGCAGAGTGGGGGTCCTGGGACATGGTGGGTGATCTGTAGCAAGCTATAATTTGAATAGCAGTTTTGCCCATTGTTAGTTGTACGTGGATGATCTCAGAAGCATCGTGCTGTGCCACTAACCTGGAGGTGAGGGTATCCTTGATGAATATGGATACTCCCCCACCTTTTGTATTTGGGTCTGGGTTTTGTGGCCAAAATGTATGGTATGAGTTGTAGCCTGGTAGTGCTGGGGTGGTTTCTGGAGCCTTAAACCAGGTTTCTGTTACTGCACATATATCGATTTTCTCCATACTGAGGAGTGCCTCGAGTACGTGCATTTTGAGGTTTAGACTTCTGGCATTGAAACAGCATTACCCTCAGTTTTTTGTTACTTGTGCTATTTATGGCAGTGGGTTTGTCTTTTGAGCCTTGCTTAAAAAAGGCACTATGGGGGTGGCAAGAGCCTTGGCCAGTATTCGAAAGCCTAAGGGTGATAGGTGCAAGCCATCTCTAGCAAAGCAGCGTGGCTTGTCAAGCATGTCATCCCAGGCTGACAGACACTGGATCCCCTTTGAATGACACCAGAAGCTTAGCCAATTGTTGAAACTGATAATTTTTTTTCTATACTGTGGTATCATTCTTGGTGAGGGCAGGATGCTACTCAGGGTCAGGGTCATACCATCCTGGGCTACATGATCAGAGAGCTCCTCCATGCCTCTTTTCATGTAGTCCAGGGAGGTATGGCTCAGGTCATTCACACCAACATGGACAATGACAGAGTCATATTTGTACTTGTTCTGGAGTGACCTGACTGCTTGTGTTATGTGGTGGATCCTGGCACCCGACAGGCAACTAACAGTAACCTTCTCCTTGTTCAGCCTAGTGAGTGGGACGTCAGTGTGCCTGACTATAGAGTCACCTATTACTAGTGTGTTGGGTATGTTATTTTGCCTTAAGGGCTGTGATTGTGTGGCACACTGGTTTTATGAAGTATGTGTTTCATGGTTTGTGTTGAGGGGTGGAGGTTGCTTGGATGTCTGCTTTGGAGGTCTCTGTTGCTTTTGCAGATTTGTATTTAGAGCCTCTGAGTATGTTTTTGTGTATTTATGCGTGTTTTTTGCCAGTGCTGGTTTCACATGTCTATGTGAAACTGGTGGTGTAATGCAAGTAATTCCCTTCTCCTCTTGACGGCCTGGTCCAGTCTTGGGTTGAGAGAACTTAGCCTCTAGTTTGGCTATATAATTGCATCTCTCGCATGTATTAGTGTTTGGTGGAAGGAGGAGAGGGTTGTCTGTGTACATGAGGCAATTGTAACATTGCCTCAAAATGCCCAGATTCACCAGTTGGACTGGAGTGTACACCTGAAACTACCCTTTGGACATGCCTGGATAGGTACAGTGAACTGTTTTACTGATTGGATGATAAGGTTGAATAGAGAGCCTTGTCCTTCTCTACAGTATAGGGGGGTCTAGTGCGAAGGTTTATTAGTGCTTGCTATGAGTTTTGGGCAAGTGCAGGGATGAGAAGTGAATGATTTGAGTGCTTAAGTTGAAAGTTTGTCTAGTTCCAAGGAAAAAAATTGAAGAGTAGACTTTGTGGAGCCGGAAATAGCTAACCAGCACTGGTCAGTGTGCAAAACCACGCAAATGCTGGTTTTATAGCAGGGAAATGAAAGAGATAAAAATTAGCCCAAAATGGCCAATAAACTACTAATTACTGGGCTGCAACCACTCCTCCAGGGACAGATTTTTATTTTTTTTTCAGAAAATAAAGCAGATACAATCAAAAAAACACTTTAAATGCACAGAAATGGCTATCACACTTGAGTGTGTAGCCTACAACAGTTAAACAGGTAATTTAAACACAAACACAACTTTGTTAAAGTGCAGGCAGTAAAATAAGCACAATATGTAGCTGAAACAAGCTTTTTAAATCACAGAAACTCTAGAAAATCAGTGTTTTAGGCGGAATTAGCTAAAGGCAGCAAGAAAATGCAGAAAAATTAGACTTAATCACTCCAAAGTTTCTCTTTTGTTTCTCTGTTGCTGTAGAACTCTGCAGGGCATCAGGCAGGAGCTTGCTGAGCTGTATACTAGCACAAAAACCTTGCAAATGCATGTTTTATAGCAGGGAAATGAAAGAGATAGAAATTAGCCCAAAATGGCCAATAAACTACTAATTTCTGGGCTGAAACCACTCTTCCAGAGTCAGACAGGCTGCTCAAAGTACCCTCTCTCACAGCGAGCAGAGAAACGTCCTTCTATCCAAGTAAGGTATGGGCAAACACAGAAACTTGTAACACAGCCCTGAATTCAGCACTAACCTGAAAACTGGACTAAACTAGTTTAGAAAGGTGGGAAAACAAGTATATTTTTTTTTGTTTTTTGTTTTTCAGAAAATAAAGCAGATACAATCAAAAAACACTTTAAATGCACAGAAATGGCTATCACACATGTCCATCATAAAAGTCTACTCAAACTTCTACAGACCACCAATATCAGTAAATATGCAAAATCTCTGAAGAAGTAAAAGCCATCTAAATAATTCCACATTAAAGAAATCTGTAACTAATGAAGAGGTTGCTGCTAGCAAGCAACTTTATATGTCATTGTGTCCTCTACAAATAAAGTGCCTGTTGCCCTTGAGGAATAAATTGCCTATGTTGTATTAAAAAAATGATAAGCTAGTAATATTGCAATAGGGAATGCATGGCAAACTGATAACAGGTTTATAGTTACAAGGTATCTTCGCCAAAAAAGGACTTCAGCATGCAACCTCCTTTACAAGGCAGTACAGTATCAGCAATGCATCTTCCTACTGTGGGAGTAGAACCCACACCCTTCTGCATCAAAAGCAAGTACATACCCATTGTGCTATTAACAATGCAAGCAGACTCAGTACAAAGCAGCACTAAACTTTTGTTCCCCTGCTGCTCTCAGGTCCTTGTAAAATCTACTCGACACTCAGCTGTATCTCTGAACTTTGCAGCACAAGAAATCTGGAAAAAGACAAAATGTATTGGGGGGGGGGGGGGACAAAAGCCCAAAAAACAGGGACACATTTTAAACATTGCTTCTATAATGTTGGAAAGTTGCTACAACAAAATGCTGTGTTACTACCATACATTTCACTGCCAAGTCTTGAACTCAGGGGACCCTGTGCAAAACAGTCAGAGCAACATACCACTATGCCAAATCAGCTGTTTTGTGAAAGAGAGGAAGACTGAAACTTAAATGGCTACCATTTATTGAATTCAGTTCTCACCATAGCTCTCAACCTCATAGCAAAAAACAAGTGGACAAAGCCAGTAATGGGGGTATACAGCCCCCAAACATATTCAGTGAATTCAATTCTCACCATAGCTCTCAACCTTAGCACAAAAAACCTGGATGAAGCCAATAATGGGAGAATATAGTCCCAAAAATAGGGACAAAATTCAGATATCCATGTTATAAACTTAGAAAATTGCTGGAATAAAAAGGTTTTGTGTTACCATGCACTTTCTGAAGTATGTGAAGTCTAAAATTCAAATGCCTGTTATTTTTATTTAACATTTGTTAACCAGGAAAGTCTGACTTGGAACAAAAGCCAATTTTCAGCAGAGCAGGGACAAACACTCCAGACACCTGTCTTTGTAAGATGGGAGGACATGCAGACTCCACATAGAAGGCACCACAGCCAAGAATCAAACCAGAGAACCTATAGCTGTTAGGCAACAATGCTACCAGTGCACCACTGCACCACTGACTTACTTTGCAAGTTAAAACAAACATAAAAAACTACAGACGTTATGAGGAACTGAACAAATATGAGGCAAAAATCTGCAAACTTTTTACAAATGGTGGTGGGTAGGTAATTCAGGCCCTTGCCACCTGCACCCAAGGTACAGGGTTCAAGCCCAAGTATTCTCTACCCACCACCATGTATTCTCGAGTCACCAGTATATAGCAACTGGGGCATTACACACACACACACACACACACACACACACACACACACACACACACACACACACACACACACACACACCAGCCAGCTTCCTTCTCCATACTGCCCACAGTCCTGAATCAACCTTGCCTAAATTAAATACATAAATAAAGAAACTAACTGCAAAAGATTGAGCAAAAAAAGAAAACATGGTAGGAAAAACCAGTTTAATACAGAGCAAAGCTTTCGGGCAGAACCCTTCTTCAATACTAATACATTCAAATCTAAAAACTGAAAGCTTAAATACAGGTCTAAAATCACATGACCAGCAGCCAAGTGGAATCATGTGACAACAAAACACAAAAAGAAACATAATACTAATATATACACATAAAATGTGAATAAAAATAAATATAAAATGCAAAAGCAAAAAAATCAACCTATTCTACTATTACGTAACTTCACTAATAAAGGTTTCAAACTAACCGTGCTGTGGGTTATCAGCAGTTAGTTTGAAACCTATATTAGTGAAGTTACATAATAGCAGAATAGGTTAATTTTTTTGCTTTTGCATTTTATATTTATTTTTATTCACATTTTTATTCACATTTTATGTGTATATATTAGTATTATGTTTCTTTTTGTGTTTTGTTGTCACATGATTCCACTTGGCTGCTGGTCATGTGATTTTAGACCTGTATTTAAGCTTTCAGTTTTTAGATTTGAATGTATTAGTATTGAAGAAGGGTTCTGCCTGAATTTAATACACACACCGGCTGGTTTCAGTCTCCATAGCCCATCCTGATTCCCAAATTAAATATTCCGCAGCAGCCCTGGATTCACACACCTTACTCCGGTCGCAGCAGCAGTCCTGAATTCACACACCTTAATCCGGTCACAGCAGCAGTCGGGTTTCCTGGCTCCATGAGAGTCGGCTGGGCTATCCTGGCTCCGTGAGAGTAGGCTGCAGACTCCAGCCTGCGGGCGATGCAGTCCAGTGTCCTTCCATTCTGTGCAGCCATCACCACTCAGACTTCTGGGCTGCAGGGCAGAGATGCCTTTCTCTCCTATCCAGACTGCCTAACACAGCAGTCTAAAGTTCTGTGAGTAGAACTCCAAGCACGCATGAGTGGAGTTCCGGGACTCGCAATTTTTTTTTTTTTTTTTTTTATTTCAGGTTTTTACTTCTTTTCTTGTTTCCTTCTACAGGTGGGAGGGCTGCAGTCCTGAAGTCCTATAGCATGAGCTGCCCCTGCTATTCATGTTTGGTCTGCCCTTTTTATTCCAAAGAGCATGCACTTTCATTCCCATAGACATTGCTCCACAATCAAAGATTGAGGCATCTGTAGTTACAGATTGCACTGGAGCTGGAAGGAGGAATGAAATCACTTGAAAGAGATAAAATTGGTCTTTCCACCAAAGCAGTTCCCTTTTTACAAATCCGAAAACTGGAATCTGAATAAGTTAGGTGATGTTGATGTTGGGACCATACAATTTAAGGTACCACTTAATTTTTCTTATGTGGAATCTGGCTAAAGGAATCAAGAGAATCATGGATACCATCCTGAGAAACTCCCTTGCTAAAGTCTTGGACTGAGTGGAAAAACTGACGAACAGATCTAGATACAGATGTACATCTTCCTGTAGAAGAAAATCTCTGAACTACTGTATCCAGGAGACACACCAGGAAAACAATCCCACGAGAATGAGTCAACCAAGACTTCTGAATGTTCTTCTGGAATC
This sequence comes from Protopterus annectens, assembly GCF_019279795.1. Taxonomy (NCBI): domain Eukaryota; kingdom Metazoa; phylum Chordata; order Ceratodontiformes; family Protopteridae; genus Protopterus; species Protopterus annectens. The sequence goes on along the minus strand of NC_056725.1, from coordinate 458,405,172 downwards.
CTGGTCTGTGAAGGAGATCTCATAGGAAACTGAGAGATCCTGGATACTTTGTAAAAGTCATTTAAATAGAGAAAGTGTGAATACCATGCAGACTGCAATAGAATATCACTAGAGCTGCACCTTTTCAGAGCCTTGGAGCAGTGGATAACTAAACAGTGATGCAGTGAACTGAAAGTGTAACAAGACGGAAAAAACCTTAAAAAACGTGTGAAATATGAGGCTATTTGAATGTGGTGATAAGCATCTTGTGAAATCTGAGGCTATTTGAATGTGGTGATAAGCATCTTTTAAATCTAAAGTTACTAACAAAACTGAAAGGGGAGTCAGTGGTAACAACCCATGAAGGGTAGTATTTAGAATTTCAAGGCTTTCACAAAGTGATTTAGAAAAGAAAGATCTATGACTGGGCTTCTCTCTTTGGTACCAGAAACACTCTTGAATAAAAACCTCTCTCTATCAGATAAAGAAGGACAGCTTCTGTTACCCCCAGAGACAGACAGGAGGAGAAAACAGTTGATTTGGAGGATGAGGCAGAATTCTCTAAAGAGGAAAAATGGACTCCCACTGCCATATGCACCCCACGAAGTATCACTCTCAGAACCCATTTGTCTGAGATTATCTGTTGCCACACAGAGAAATGCAGAACTACATTGGGGGGGGGGGGGTTAAAGGACCATTTGCAGATAATCATATCACTCAGTTACAGTATGTAGACATCACTGGGGCTGGACCCAAACAGCTTAGGCTCCTGCAAACACTGCTGTATATCTTGAACATAAAATATTTTGATAATGGTGCACAATGTTAAAGAAAGTGGTTACTGGAGACACCAGTGACAGTGAGAGAAAACACAAATAGTACCTGCAATAAGAGCTTTTACGAAGAATGCATCCACAGTAACAAAATATATACCAATACATATTTTTTTCTAAGTTTGTGCCACTGCATTTGAAACACATTCTAATCATCTGCTCAGCACAGACCTTCCAAATAACCATAAAGACAGTCTAGTGTATGATCATCACAACAACATTCATTCATGTTATGAGGTGCATAATGCCATTTTTCTCAAATATATAAAGTTAGCTGCTAAACCTCTCTGTTATCCAATCTGTGTATTCATCAACTGATACATATCTGAAGACACAGTACCTTTAATATGGAAGCAAACTTACATTCTTTCTTTTCACAAGGGCAGAAACCCAGCAGAACTGTCATGCTTTCGTTCTATTGTTATCCTCTCACTCCTCTCCAAAATCCAAGAAAAATGCAACTACAACCAAGTTTTCACTTCCTCCTTTATAATAACCTTCTTTCTCCTACTCAGCATGGCTTTTGACCTTACCATAGTACCACGAGTGCCCTAGTATCCTTCTTAAACAATACATACCAACAGAAAAATGAAAATAAGCTAATCTTTTCCATCGTTACCGATCTTTCAAAATCCTTTAACATGGTCGCTCATCCTAGCCTACTTTCTACTATCTCAAATTGGGTTTCACACCCTCCACACAAACAATTTAATAGCTATCTCTCTAACTGCACCTAAGCAGTAAAATGGCTACCTTCTCTCTCAACTCATTTGCCAGTATCTACATTTGTCCTCGGTCCTTTGCTGTTTAACATATTCATCAATAATATCAGTATGCAATTCTTATCCAGTACACTGATGACTCCACTTTAATCTGTATAGCATCTTCCTTCTCAACTTTTCAGACTATTACCCAAGAACATTTTCCCTTAATACAGACTTGGCTTATTCAATTTTAACTGCTCCTTAATCATAGCAAAACTAAATGAATGCTCTTTCTACCAAAGTCAGCTACTTATTCAAATTTAACTCTGCACAAAATATTAGCCTAAAGGTGGTACCCAGTACTAAACTTGTAGGTATTACCATTGACAACAATCTCAAATTAGATATTCATATTCTCATTGTAATAAAGAAGACACATCAAAAACTAGATCTTGTCTGTACCCCTGTTTCTAGCTATCTCACTACACAGTCCTGTAAAATTATTGTTAATCTTCCTCCTACCTCCTTTCAAGTCTACGTCATAGTTCCTCAGTCTTCACAAACATTAACACAATTCTAATACAAAAACAAGAGCAGTGTTATAAAAAAAAAATCCCAAAATTTGTTATGAAGATGCCCATCTCAACACACATTACCTAACTCTAAAACAAATGAATTGGCAGGAACATCCAAACTATTATAATTTCACACAGCTCACAACATTCTGTACTATCGATAGGTTCATAGGCAAGTACTTGGCTAAGCTGCCCTTGCAGGCCATTTTAAGACTAGCCAGTTCCCTTTTAGTACTTGAAATAACCTTTCCCATTCAGTTATAGATTGGCCTTATTCATCCCATGGTCAATGTCAATAATTATATATTACTCCTAATGAGAATGACTGATCATACCATAGATAATTTGAGGGGACCTATTAACCAGGATAAAAGTATTTAGCAGCTGCCTCTGACCATTATAGTACAGGGGACAGTTCTGGGGTAACCTTTCTATTTCCTATCCATAGGTCTAAGTTGTGCCTGAATATGGACAGGGATGAATTTTGTTTTATGTGGATGGGGAGTCTGTTCCACCACAATGTTATCCTCTGTGAGAGATACCTCCTGCTCCAAACCATTCTGTTGAAGTTGCTGAAGAGGCTTATTCCTTAGACTGAGTATTTCTGGTGCCATTTGATTTGCTGATGTGTGGCAAATTCTTCAGTAAGGGGTTGGAGGGATGCCTTGTATCAGACAGGTCACCTCTTAACAGCCTGTAGGATGCAGAGTACAGAGACAAGGGTTTGAGTCTGTCCACACAGGATGTTCCAGTTGCTGCATGTGTCTGGACAGATACATGCCAAAGGGGGGCATTATACTCAATGGGTGACAGGGCTGAGTAAAGGGAGACAATGACATACCTAGATCTAGACAATTCCTTTGTTTATAAGCTGTGAAATGTATAAGGACTTTCTTACAACAATACACACATGGTCAAAAGTTAGGTCACCATTCACATAACGTTCCAAATCCCAAACAAATGGATCAACTGTTAGGGCCGTTTTGTCAGTGTTGTAGATCTCTGGGGTAGATGACTTCACAAAGGATGCAATAATGCATTTTTTGGCATTTAGTTTCAATCCATGATTTTGGCACTAGTTATTTATTTGATATAAACCTTCCTGCAGGATGGCAAAGTCATCTGGGGATTCAGTGGCTAATCATCTAGTCATCTACAAACCTAGTCAGCCAGACCCGCTTGGTATTGGCCTTTACTTCTGAAAGTAAACATCAAATAGGAGAGGACCCAGTACAGAGCCCTGGAGGACTCCACTGGTGACAGGTCTCTTTGTGAAGATAACTTGGCAATCCAGCTGTTGATATAGGGGTTTATTCCTAATTTATTTAGCTTTTCACTATGCCCAGCTGGGTAATTGTATCAAAAGCTTTGGCCAGGTTGAGTTGTGCAGCGTGTACAGTTTTGCTTTTATCCATTGCTTTGGTGACCTTTTAAAAAAAAATCCACCAGGGTGAGTAATCATGACCTGCCCTTGATAAAATCTTGATAAAATGTTCATGTCCCAAATTCATTAACATACTGGCATACCTTTGCTAGATCCCTTTGGTCTGCAGACATTAATTTACTTCTCGTTAAGAACTCAAAATTCCTTTGTAATAGAATGAGTTTCTGCTTACATATCAAAGGTGGAGAATTGCATTCCCACCACAATTCAACAAAATAGCTTGTTTCATGAACTTGAAAGAAAAGTTAAACTATATCCTGCTTAAATTCTTGGTTATGACCATGTGCCTCTCACTAAGCTATTTGCTCTTTCCAATAAATCTCCAATGACAAACTTAACTCTTCCTCTCTAATCCACTTTTTCAAAACTTATTCTTACTTTCAAACTTAATCATTCAACTACTTGCTAAACCAATTTACTCTCTATTTCTTATATATTAATGCTCCTAGAATAATTTCAATATATCAACCTCCAAAATGTTTCTTTGATCATTGCTTTACTATCCTTTTTTCCTTTTGACTTCCAGGTATTTCTCAAGTCACTCTCCTATATCTGAAGCTATTTTTTCTTTCTTATGTAGTATAATGTCATTGTAATGATTTGTTATTGCAATTATTTAACTTCTTGTCTATTATATTTTCTCCTTGGACCATTTGGCCTACCATGGTTAACAAGCAAAATCATCCTCCTCATCATCGTCATTCCCCTTTTCCCCCATTTTCTAAATGGAGTCAGGGTGCTGTGTGAACTGTTGCCACCTCTCTCTACTCAGTGCCACTCTCCTACCTGCTTCGGCAATCATACATGACCATTGTATGTCTTCTCTAACACAACCCCTTCACCTCTTTGTTAGATGCCCTCAATTCCTCTTGTCTTCTTCCTGTATATCCCAAATATTTGTCACCAAATTATCTTCTGCTTTTCGACACATGTGCCTGAACCACCATAATCTGTTCTCTTTGGCTTTTTCTGCAACTGGAGCTACTTGCTTTCTGCTCTTATGTCCCCATTTCTTCATCTGTTCCACAGTGTGCATCCTACCACCTGTCTCAGGCACTTCATCTCCAGCACCTCTAGCTTCCTCAACTGCTCTGCCTTTACTGCCCAGGTATCTGTACCAATACAGCAGTACTGGTCACACTGTTGATTTGTACACCTTATCTTTCAGATTTTTTAGCATTCTTCTGTCACACCCTGTCCCTGGCACACTGTACCAGCTGACTGCAACCACTATGATTCTAGCTATGTCCTCCTCATTCAGACTTCCCTTCTCTTCAGCCACCCCACCAGATACTTGAAGCTGTAACCTGTTCCGCTATTTTTTCCATTTTTGTCTCAATTGCCATTATAACTATATCATCTGTACTCAGTTTCATCCCATGTGCCTTCAATTTTGCATTCCATTCCTGTATCCTTTGCTGAAGTTTTTGCTTGGAGTCTGCCTGTAATGCCACATCATCTGCATACAGCAACTTTGTTAATCTGTCCCTTCAGACTTGTTTGCTAAGGTAATCCATCACCAGTATGAACAGCAGTGGGTTCAGAGTTGAACCCCGATGTACACCCACTCCCACTGGGAACCACCCTGTGAGAGCAAACACTGTTTGTACTTGAGTCATTGTGTCCTTGTACACAGTCTGCACTAATGCTACAATGTTTCTGGGACTTCAAATACTGCAGGACTATCCAAATCAGCTTTCTTGTGACCTTATACAAGAGAACAAAAACCAAGGATGCACCAACAGCTATGTAGAAATCCAAAAATTATCAGCAAACAAATCCAAAACGACAACAGCCAACGATATATTCCACTTTTTATTGACAGGAACAGAATAAAATAGTAAGTGCTTTCACATCCTATGATGCTTCTTCAGACTTCAATAACATTCAGTGAAAAGCCACTCTTTAAATACAGCTTCTTTGCACAGCTTAATCACATAACAAGCAATTACCTATTCATGTTTAAAGTGCCTGTGCCTAAAGAATTCAGTAGTACTTTAAAAGTTGATCACTTAACCCAGCATTATGTGCATAACAAAGTGCAGTTGAAATAACTTTATAAAAGTGTTGTTTCAGCATTATTCATAAAACACATATAAGCCACTCTTTAGATGCAGCTTCTTTGCACAACATAATCTCATGTCAAGCAGTTGACTAATCATATTTAAAGTGCCTGTGCCTAAAGAATTCAATGGTGCTTTAAAAGTTAGTCACTCAGTACAATATTATATGCATAACATAATGAAAATGTTATTTCAACAAGTGTATTTCGTCCTTTGAAGTCTTCTTCTGAAAATTCCATTAAACTTATTGACCAAGTTTATAAAGTTTTGTCTATATAAATTAACTTATTAAAAATATATAAAAAAAAAAAAAAAAAAAAAAAAACTATGATGCCTAGTAAAAAATATATATGCCATTTTTAAAATGTCTCACTAAAAAAACATATAAAAAATCAATGTTTTTTAGCAAGCTTATTGTGTCCATATACAAAGCTTCAGTGTTTAAGTGGTCTGGCTGCTAGGAATGGTTTTAGTGAGATCTTCTCATTTAGACCATGTTTATGGGCTTGCAGCCTAAGGATCCACTTGTTTTCTACTTCCTCTGTTCTATTTTTGGGATTCCCCAACCTACTTGTCCTATTCACTTTTTCCAACACCCTAAATCTAAAACAATGCATTAGACCATTTTCTATTACATGTCGTGCCAGTGCATTGGTGGTATTTTCCTTGTTTATAGCATAGATGTGCTCTCTTATGCGTTCACGTAACGTTCTGTTGGTTTTTCCAACATAGAACGTTTTGCATAACTGACATTGTGCCAAATAGACCACATCTGTGGTTTTGCAATTGGCAAAGCCTTTAAATCTATATGTATGCCCTGTATAAGGGTGTATGAAAGTTGCTTCTTCCGCTATGTATTTACATTGATTGCATGCATTGCAGGGAAAAGTGCCTTCCTTCGATGTCAAAGTAGGGCCCCTATGCATTTGTTCATAGCATAGAAGCCTATTCAATGATTTCATGTTTCTATAACCTATGCTCGGCTTCTCGCTCACTAAGTTCCTAATTTTGTCATCGGCTTTCAATAATCTCCAATTGTCCTCCAAAATTTGTTTTATATGTGTGTTTCTATTGGTGAAAGGAATTACTAACCTATTTTTGGTTTCAGTATTGCTAGTGGTATTCTTATACCTAAAATCATTGTCCTTGTTAAAAAACGGGGTACCTTTACCGGCTCTATGTATATTGCCCATCTTAATGGCTTTCTGCACCTCAATTTTTTTGTATCCTCTAGAGACAAAGTTATCTAGCAGTCTACTTTGCTGCTGATGGTAAGTTGTGTCTTGCGTGGTTAGTCTCGATGCTCTAAGGACTTGGTTCTGTACTATGTTGGAATGTATATGTCTGGGATGCATGCTGTTTCGATGTAGAAGGCTATTCTTCCAACAGGACTTCCTATGTAAATCTGTATCAATCCCATTGTTGCCCTTAGTTAACATTACATCCAGAAATTCTATCATCTGATGTGAATATGAACATTCAAAAATCAAGAAATTGGTCGTGCCATTGATATATTCAACAAATTCCGTCAGCTGTTGTTCAGTTCCCCCCCATACAATAAAAACATCATCCACAAATCTATTGTAGTGTTTGAGACAATGGACAAATATCAAATTCTTTAGTACATATGTTGTTTCCCAAAATGCCAATACCAGATTGGCATAAGAATTGGCACAGGGAGTGCCCATGGCTACTCCCTTTTTCTGTAGATAGTAGCCATCATTGTATAACAGAACATTGTTTTCAAGCACTATGTCCAATAATGTCATCCAACAGATGACATTGTTGTTCATAATGTGGTTCTCAAGCAAAAACAGCCTAACATATTCTATTCCTATAGTGTTAGGAATGGGATGTAAATAGCGATTTTACGTCAAGTGTAACAAATAAATCATCCTTTCCAATTGGTGTAGCTCTATTGAGACTTGCTAAATTCTCAAGGAAATGGTGAGTGTCCTTGAGTATGTGGCTGGTGTTGTTAACTATTGGCTTAAATTTTTTATCTAGGTATATAGATAGAGGTTCTGTCAGCCAGCCTTTGCTTGAGACTATCGGTCTCAATGGGGGGTCTGACGGTTGTTTGTGGATCTTTGGTAACCCTCTAAAGGTGAGAACTAGGGGATTTTCTACTATAAAGTATTTATACATCTCAATATCAATGACATTACTTAATAGAAGATCATACAGGTGACCATGTACACCCTTGATTATTTTGTTTAATGAACTTCCATCTAGTGGATTATAAGTGTCTCTGTCTGATAGCATAGACTCTATTTTACTGACATACATCCCTCTATCCATTACAACAATAGCTCCCCCCTTGTCCGCTTTTCTTATTATTATGTCTTCATTCTTCTGCAGACAAAACACTGCTTCTCTTTCATCCCTAGTCATATTGAAAAAAATCAGGTTTCACATCATTCCTGCTATATAGTTCATATAAGTCACTTTCACAGGCCCGTTCAAATGCCTCAAGCATCGGATGTTGTGGAGGCACAAATGTTGATGGTTTCCTGAAAATGTTAATGTTGCCATTGTCGGCATTACTTGTGGCCTCTCCAAATAACATTTTAAGGCCTATATTTCTTGTAAATAACTTTATGTCTACAATTATGTCAGCTACATCTACAAAGCCAGATGGTATGAAACCCAGGCCCTTGTTTAATACTGAAAGTTCAATTTCGCTTAAAACATACCTAGAAATGTTGAAAACTAGGTCATGCTGATGGGTTTCAATGCCTTCCTCTGTTGCTCGTAGATCTCTTCGGTGCTTTTCCTTTTCTTCCTCTGATTGTAAGGAGACCAAGTCCGTTTGTCTATGGGCTTGATGGGAAGCGGAAAAGATGGAAACCCTTCAGATGAAACCCCTTCGGATTCTAAAAACACCTCGTCTTCTCTAACATCTGATTGTAGTTCCACCGTCGGTTGTTTGGCATGAACATCTCTATTTGCAGTGTTTATTGTTGAGGGGGGGGTGGTATGTGTAGATGAATGTTTCTCACCCTCTGAGTGTATTAGGGCCTCGATAGTAACCTGTCGCTTATTCCCAATGAATTTGTTTGTTTTGGACCCCATATTCGAGTTCAGCATAGTAGAAGACTGCATGTTGGGTTTCTCAACGGACCCTGTTGTGTGCATAGTGATGGATTTCTGAGCATTCATTGAACCTTTGTCGGATGACAAAAGCGGAGGGGGTTTGTTTGTGTTGGCATCCTGTGGTGCCCGATTGGGAATCCTCTCTCTCGGCCAAGAAAAGACTTGGCCTTTCTGGAAATCCATAAAGTCCCTCTCCAGTTTTTTCTTTTTGTCTTGCATTGATCTGCTCTCCAAAGAAGAGAGCATAGTTTTTAAGTCATTCCATAAAATCTCCATTTCTTGAACATTAAGTATAGTGCTCAGTTCTGTCTCTATGGCATTAATTTCAGCCATCAGCGCTTTTTCCACAATATTATACTGCTCAATTAATATCGAAATGTATGAAAAACTAGTGTCAAGATTTAGTTTTTGCCATTTGGCAAGTAATTCAGGATACGCTGTGCCGAACGTCGGCATCTTCAAAACTCTCAGACCTCTAGGGACAAGTCTAAAATTAACAGCTTCTGCCATTGAATGTTCTTCAGTTTCTGTAATTTTGTCTCTAGCCGCCTTGTTGTCAGTATTACATCCATATTATGCTTCATTGACTTGTTCACATCACTGTTGCTAGATAACTCTCTAGTTGTAAGTCTTAGAAGAGGGTTGCTATTCATCTCCATTAATTCATTTAAACTGAATGCCTTTTCAGGTCCCACAGCATTTAAACTCAAAGTTAGAGCTGGTTCCATAGCCATGTCTCAGTGGTGAGATAAAAACACAGTACAAGCAGTAAAAGAAACTCACCACTGAGCGAAGCAGCCTTGGATAAAAGAGCTGTATACAAGAGAACAAAAACCAAGGATGCACCAACAGCTATGTAGAAATCCAAAAATTATCAGCAAACAAATCCAAAACGACAACAGCCAATGATATATTCCACTTTTTATTGACAGGAACAGAATAAAATAGTAAGCGCTTTCACATCCTATGATGCTTCTTCAGACTTCAATAACATTCAGTGAAAAGCCACTCTTTAAATACAGCTTCTTTGCACAGCTTAATCACATAACAAGCAATTACCTATTCATGTTTAAAGTGCCTGTGCCTAAAGAATTCAGTAGTACTTTAAAAGTTGATCACTTAACCCAGCATTATGTGCATAACAAAGTGCAGTTGAAATAACTTTATAAAAGTGTTGTTTCAGCATTATTCATAAAACACATATAAGCCACTCTTTAGATGCAGCTTCTTTGCACAACATAATCTCATGTCAAGCAGTTGACTAATCATATTTAAAGTGCCTGTGCCTAAAGAATTCAATGGTGCTTTAAAAGTTAGTCACTCAGTACAATATTATATGCATAACATAATGAAAATGTTATTTCAACAAGTGTATTTCGTCCTTTGAAGTCTTCTTCTTCATTCAACAATGAACACTGCAAATAGAGATGTTCGTGCCAAACAACCGACGGTGGAACTACAATCAGATGTTAGAGAAGACGAGGTGTTTTTAGAATCCGAAGGGGTTTCATCTGAAGGGTTTCCATCTTTTCCGCTTCCCATCAAGCCCATAGACAAACGGACTTGGTCTCCTTACAATCAGAGGAAGAAAAGGAAAAGCACCGAAGAGATCTACGAGCAACAGAGGAAGGCATTGAAACCCATCAGCATGACCTAGTTTTCAACATTTCTAGGTATGTTTTAAGCAAAATTGAACTTTCAGTATTAAACAAGGGCCTGGGTTTCATACCATCTGGCTTTGTAGATGTAGCTGACATAATTGTAGACATAAAGTTATTTACAAGAAATATAGGCCTTAAAATGTTATTTGGAGAGGCCACAAGTAATGCCGACAATGGCAACATTAACATTTTCAGGAAACCATCAACATTTGTGCCTCCACAACATCCGATGCTTGAGACATTTGAACGGGCCTGTGAAAGTGACTTATATGAACTATATAGCAGGAATGATGTGAAACCTGATTTTTTTAATATGACTAGGGATGAAAGAGAAGCAGTGTTTTGTCTGCAGAAGAATGAAGACATAATAATAAGAAAAGCGGACAAGGGGGGAGCTATTGTTGTAATGGATAGAGGGATGTATGTCAGTAAAATAGAGTCTATGCTATCAGACAGAGACACTTATCATCCACTAGATGGAAGTTCATTAAACAAAATAATCAAGGGTGTACATGGTCACCTGTATGATCTTCTATTAAGTAATGTCATTGATATTGAGATGCATAAATACTTTATAGTAGAAAATCCCCTAGTTCCCACCTTTAGAGGGTTACCAAAGATCCACAAACAACCGTCAGACCCCCCATTGAGACCGATAGTCTCAAGCAAAGGCTGGCTGACAGAACCTCTATCTATATACCTAGATAAAAAATTTAAGCTAATAGTTAACAACACCAGCCACATACTCAAGGACACTCAACATTTCCTTGAGAATTTAGCAAGTCTCAATAGAGCTACACCAATTGGAAAGGATGATTTATTTGTTACACTTGACGTAAAATCGCTATTTACATCCATTCCTAACACTATAGGAATAGAATATGTTAGGCTGTTTTTGCTTGAGAACCACATTACAAACAACAATGTCATCTGTTGGATGACATTATTGGACATAGTGCTTGAAAACAATGTTCTGTTATACAATGATGGCTACTATCTACAGAAAAAGGGAGTAGCCATGGGCACGCCCTGTGCCAATTCTTATGCCAATCTGGTATTGGCATTTTGGGAAACAACATATGTACTAAAGAAATTGATATTTGTCCATTGTCTCAAACACTACAATAGATTTGTGGATGATGTTTTTATTGTATGGGGGGGAACTGAACAACAGCTGATGGAATTTGTTGAATATATCAATGGCACGACCAATTTCTTGATTTTTGAATGTTCATATTCACATCAGATGATAGAATTTCTGGATGTAATGTTAACTAAGGGCAACAATGGGATTGATACAGATTTACATAGGAAGTCCTGTTGGAAGAATAGCCTTCTACATCGAAACAGCATGCATCCCAGACATATACATTCCAACATAGTACAGAACCAAGTCCTTAGAGCATCGAGACTAACCACGCAAGACACAACTTACCATCAGCAGCAAAGTAGACTGCTAGATAACTTTGTCTCTAGAGGATACAAAAAAACTGAGGTGCAGAAAGCCATTAAGACGGGCAATATACATAGAGCCAGTAAAGGTACCCCGTTTTTAACAGGGACAATGATTTTAGGTATGAGAATACCACTAGCAATACTGAAACCAAAAATAGGTTAGTAATTCCTTTCACCAATAGAAACACACATATAAAACAAATTTTGGAGGACAATTGGAGATTATTGAAAGCCGATGACAAAATTAGGAACTTAGTGAGCGAGAAGCCGAGCATAGGTTATAGAAACATGAAATCATTGAATAGGCTTCTATGCTATGAACAAATGCATAGGGGCCCTACTTTGACATCGAAGGAAGGCACTTTTCCCTGCAATGCATGCAATCAATGTAAATACATAGCAGAAGAAGCAACTTTCATACACCCTTATACAGGGCATACATATAGATTTAAAGGCTTTGCCAATTGCAAAACCACAGATGTGGTCTATTTGGCACAATGTCAGTTATGCAAAACGTTCTATGTTGGAAAAACCAACAGAACATTACGTGAACGCATAAGAGAGCACATCTATGCTATAAACAAGGAAAATACCACCAATGCACTGGCACGACATGTAATAGAAAATGGTCTAACACATTGTTTTAGATTTAGGGTGTTGGAAAAAGTGAATAGGACAAGTAGGTTGGGGAATCCCAAAAATAGAACAGAGGAAGTAGAAAACAAGTGGATCCTTAGGCTGCAAGCCCATAAACATGGTCTAAATGAGAAGATCTCACTAAAACCATTCCTAGCAGCCAGACCACTTAAACACTGAAGCTTTGTATATGGACACAATAAGCTTGCTAAAAAACATTGATTTTTTATATTTTTTTTAGTGAGACATTTTAAAAATGGCATATATATTTTTTACTAGGCATCATAGTTTTTTTTTTTTTTTTTTTTTTTTTTATATATTTTTAATAAGTTAATTTATATAGACAAAACTTTATAAACTTGGTCAATAAGTTCAATGGAGTTTTCAGAAGAAGACTTCAAAGGACGAAATACACTTGTTGAAATAACATTTTCATTATGTTATGCATATAATGTTGTACTGAGTGACTAACTTTTAAAGCACCATTGAATTCTTTAGGCACAGGCACTTTAAATATGATTAGTCAACTGCTTGACATGAGATTATGTTGTGCAAAGAAGCTGCATCTAAAGAGTGGCTTATATGTGTTTTATGAATAATGCTGAAACAACACTTTTATAAAGTTATTTCAACTGCACTTTGTTATGCACATAATGCTGGGTTAAGTGATCAACTTTTAAAGTACTACTGAATTCTTTAGGCACAGGCACTTTAAACATGAATAGGTAATTGCTTGTTATGTGATTAAGCTGTGCAAAGAAGCTGTATTTAAAGAGTGGCTTTTCACTGAATGTTATTGAAGTCTGAAGAAGCATCATAGGATGTGAAAGCGCTTACTATTTTATTCTGTTCCTGTCAATAAAAAGTGGAATATATCGTTGGCTGTTGTCGTTTTGGATTTGTTTGCTGATAATTTTTGGATTTCTACATAGCTGTTGGTGCATCTTTGGTTTTTGTTCTCTTGTATACAGCTCTTTTTATCCAAGGCTGCTTCGCTCAGTGGTGAGTTTCTTTTACTGCTTGTTTCTTGTGACCTTGTCATATGTGCTGTCCAAATCAAGGAATGCCCATTTAGACTCTTTCCTCATCCCTAGCTTTTTCTCAAGTATCTGTCTCACTGTAAACATCAGGTCAGTTGTGCTGCATCCTGATGTAAATCCATACTACTCATTTTCCACCTTACTTTCCATGTACTCATTTAGCAGTCACCCTCTACAGAACATTCATGCAGTGCGACAGGAGTTTGAAACCTCTATATTGCCCAAAGTTGCAAATGTCCACTTTGTTCTTGAACACTGGCACTAGTACACATATTTTCAGTCATCTGTGATGCACCTTTCCGTCCATAATGTTGTGAGTACCCTCAGGAACCATTTCTCCCCCATCTCACCCAACATCTTTATCATATCTGCTGACCTTGTTTGAGCCTGCTGCTTTTCCTGACTTCATTTTCCTTAGTGCTGTGCTGGGCTCCTACCCTCATTCAACATAGGCTGTGTCTGGGGCAACACATCTTCTGTGGGATTTTCTTCATTCAGAAGCTGTTGGAAGTACTCTTTCCATATGTCTTTGATGTCCTGTGGACTGGTGAACAGGTTGTTGCTGGCATCTCTTATGAAGGGTCTCAGACTATTTTCTTTAAATTTCTGTCTTTGCCTTTCAGGCTAATAGTTTTTGTGCCATCTATTGAGTCACTTTCCAGAAGCTGGTAGAGTGTCTTTGATGCCCTGTTCATTGCAATTGCAACTCCTGTCATAGCCTCTTTGTTACTCAACCAGTATTCTTTCCTAGCTTGGTTACTATCTTTTATCTCTGAATTTTCCCTCTACTCCTCCTTTCTTTTGATGACGTCGTGGACTTTTGCATTCCACCACCAGATTTCCTTATGTGCCTTATTCCATATCTGACATGGCTGCATATCTCTTCTGTAGTCATATATATATGCTGTTTTGAGGCATTGGCACTCTTCTTCAACTCCACCTATTTCCTCTTCCTCTTGAGGTTCTAGAGCCAGGAGTAATTCCTTGGACTGTTTTGCTTTCTCTACAGTCAGCTTCCAAGTCTTCATTCTAGTCTCTGTTGACCTTAGAGCCTTCTCTAATCATTGCTTGCAGTCAATTGTGGCAACCAGTGGTTTATGCTATAGGCCGACTGTTTCACTGAAGATAACTTTACAAGTGATGATTCTACCCCACTGCCCTTTCCTTACTAGGAGGAAGTCTATCTGTTGGCCACTCTTGTATGTGATCTTATGACTCTGTTTTGCTGAACCACGTGTTTGTCACGATCAAGCCATTTGCCAGACAGAAGTCTAGAATGGACTTTCCTTCTGTATTCCTGTTGTCCCACCCATGTGTACCCAGGCAGTCCACATATTCTGTTCTTTTTGTCCCTATATCTGCATTCAGGTTACCTGCTATCAATACCAATTCATGTTGTCCTGCTTTATCTAGTAGGTCCTGCAACTGCTGTCCGAATGCACTCTTTTCCTCACTGTCACAACCCTGCTGTGGGACATAGGTGGACTGCCATGAGTCTGTCACTAATTCTGATGGCATCTCTCATTGTCCTTTGAAGTCTCTCCATCATCAAAATTCCCACGCTATTTGTAGTCTGTCCTCATGAGTGGCAGACTCTGGATTCCAAGCCAAGTGGCTTTGCTGCACTGCCCTTCCATCATTTCCAGCATTCTCCTTATTATTATGTTATCCACTACAAATCTTTATCCTGTCAGTAAAATCAAAGTTATGTAATCACCATAACTATGCATCCGTGTTGTCCATTTTTATTCTTCAACATAAGGATTATGGATCTTACCTCGGATTTGACTCGGCCGTACATCTCAGACTTAAGGATCCAACTCTTGAGCACCTCTACCCATAATGCCGCAGCTAGCCTACAATACCTCATATCAAGTTTGCTGAATTAGACTATTGTGAAACTCTTTGTGCTAAGTTATGTAATCAAATTTTATTACCTTGTCAACAAACTTTTATTGCATTGCATTGTATTTCTTACTGTGTGGAGCTTTTCTCCCCGGCCCCCCACTGAAGATGGGTACTGCCCAGTCGGTCTTTCCCAGTAAACAAATGTAAAATAAAATAAATATATCCCAAGACTGAGTAGTACAAACAAAATAAACCAAAAAAAAAAGGTCGAAAGAAAAACCAAAAAAGAGGTCCAAAAGATCACAGATCACTCCAGAAGGAAGGAGGAAGGGGGGGGAAGGGGACAACACACAGATTCATAGCTTCATAGCACATAACTTTTATATATTTAGTTTTCCCTTTTTCATTCTTCCTTGACATATGGGACAGAGTCCCCAGCTACATGAATTAGTCATTAATTGCCCTTTTGCAAGGATATTCTGGATATTCTGGAAAACAAAAACCAAAACAGATCTCTTTCTAGTAATGAATCTAAAATGTAATGAGCAATATAAGGTAGCTTGGGACCAGCTGCTGTGCTGCTGCTTATCACCAAGTCAAGGATTAGAAACCAGAAAGGATGATAGATGAATGTGCCTTAGGATGATGATTTAGGGATGATTGATAGGGAGAGACTTTGCTGAGAATATACAGAAGAAATTAAACCAGTAATCCATTTGGCCAGGATAACTTTAGAAACTGATGACCCCAGTCTGTTCGATGAAAAAGAAACAACTGGTCTGTTTTCCTGAAATCCTTTGTCCTGTGTAAATAGAAACATAGTTGTCCATTTATAGCTAAAAGATGTAGATGTATTCTCCCTTATTTGAAAAATTAGAGAGGAAGACTGGCAAATGAATAGTTTGATTGATATTCGATTCAGAGGCTATTTTTGGTAAGAACGATGGAATGGTTCATAAAATAACTCTATCTTTGTGAAAAACAATATAAAGGGATTTGGATGATAGAACCTGGAGTTTGAAAATTCTCCTTGCAGATGTAATAGCTACTAAAAATGCAGTTTTCCAAGATAAGAAATTTAAATTAGTTTTGGATGAAGGTTCAAAAGGTTGTGTCAATCCCTGAATTATTACTGCCAAATCCCAAGGAATTGATAGATATTTGACTGGAGGCCTGAGTAAGAAGGTGTGTTTTAGAAAAGCCTTGTGCAATTTGGAAGAAGCTAAAGAGGAAGCTTTTTCTCCTGAATTAAATTTGATATGGCTGCTAACTGTACTTT
This sequence comes from Protopterus annectens, assembly GCF_019279795.1. Classification (NCBI taxonomy): domain Eukaryota; kingdom Metazoa; phylum Chordata; order Ceratodontiformes; family Protopteridae; genus Protopterus; species Protopterus annectens. The sequence continues at coordinate 458,388,559 of NC_056725.1, read as the reverse complement.
TATTGTGGAAAAACTAGCACCCTCAATGAAAACGAGAAGCTAAAAATTCCAAAACCAAAGAAATAGGAGCAGTAAAAGGGTCAATCTCTTTTTTAAGGGGTCAAATTGAGAATCTTACTCCTGTAAGTCTTCCTTGTAGAAGCTTTCTGGGAAGACAAAAGTATATGACAAACTGGGGAGGAAAGCTTGTGCTGTATAGCTATTAATGGAATTGGAGAAACTATGTAGTTAGTTTGAGTCCTAAGATATTGGGATGCTTCTTCTCCAAGGGATGCGAGAGAAGCTCTGGACTGAGTTCTGGTATCCATGGAGAATAATGAAGATGACACCACAGGAAAGGGAACCATACCCGGTAAGGCCAAAAGGTGGCAATGAGGATTACTGACTAGCTTTCTGTAAGAATTTTGAAATCAGAGGTAGCAGAAAATAGGCATAAAGGAGACCAGAAGGCCAAACGTGAACTACAGAATCTCTCAGTGATGTGGGGAGATGCAAAGAGATTGCAGCAAGGCTGGTCCCAGCATTGGAAAATCTTCTTCATCACTGACTGCTGAGACCACTCATGAGGCATCAGAATGGACATGCTGAGTTTGTCCCCTACTACGCTGGATTTCCACAAAATACGCATTGCCACTAGAAAACAGCTGGAGGAGATCACCCACTGCCACACTATCATAACTTCTCAACAGAGGGGTTAAGATTGGGTTCCCCCTTGTTAGTTGATGTACCAGATTACAGAAATGTTGTTAGTATGAATTGCAATAGTCTCCACAGGATAACATCTTTAAATGCCTGCAACGTTAATAGGACTGTGCTCATCTCTAGGACAATGATACAAGAATTGGTCTCTTGAGGAGACCATATGCCTTGGATCATCCTTCCCAAGAAATGTCCCACCCCTCCACCCTAGTTGTGAGACATCCGTGGTCACTGTGGCCACTGGAAGAGACAGAAAGTAGGGGCAGCCCAGGTAAAAGTTGTCTGACTAGATCCACCAGTGAAGATGGTTTCTGCATACCTGAGTGAGTTTGACTGGGAAGGACAAAGTATGTTGCAGAACAGACCACTGAACAGCTACAGTCCATTCGAAAACACTCATATAGAAATGTGCTAAGGGAGCTAAGACTGTAGCTGCTGCCATTGAACCTAGAGCCTGAAGAATAAGTTTGTCTGAATTATTGTGTTGGACCTATGAACTTCAGGCTCTGTACTGGTTGCAGTTTGGATTTGAAAATGTTTACTGTAATGCCTAGTGTTTGACCAAGCTAGAGCAAATAGTCCCTGGACTGTTTTAGGAGATGCCTGTCTGGGCAGTGAGGAGCTAGTCATCTAAATACAGATACAGTAGGAATACTAGAAATCTCTGGTGAGCTATGACTGACATACACTTGGTAAACACTCCAGGGGCTGTGGTGAGGACAAAGGGAGGGCTCTGAACTGATAGATGCTGGCTCTGAACTGAAAGCACAGGTATCTTCAGGAGCTTCTGTTCAGGATGTGTACTATCATATCAAAATGAAGACTGATTGAGCACATCCATTCATCCTTGTAGAAAAAGAGCAGAAGGGACTGAACTGCAACCATTCGGAACTTTGGTTCCTCACAAATTAGTCTGGGTTGCTTAGATCCAAAATTGATCTCAAGTCCCCTGTCTTCTTTGACACTAAAAAGAACCTTGAGTAAGTTCTGAATCCTCTTAAGTCTGGCAGTACCTTCTGGATGACTCTTTTGTCCAGCAGCTTCTGATTCCCTTGAGCTGCAGCTTCTCTCTGACTGTGTGGAATGTCACAAAGCTTTCTTCTTTTGGTTGGAGGAATCTGGAAAAAAGGGTATGAAATAAACTCTGGATATTATTTTTAGCACCCAAGAATCTTTTTCTATAAATGTCCAGGCATCTGGGTGCAAGGACAAATGCCCCCAATTGCCTTCAGAGGTGAGCAGTAGGGTAACCCTTCAAGAGTGCTGAAATGGTCTATCCAGAAAGGAACTGTGAAAACCCTGGTTTTGCAGACCCCCTCTGCCATGAGGATGGCATCTTCTATTTGAACTCCCTCCTCTGCCTCTGAAGGAGGTATCTTGTGTGATTCCTGGAACAATCCCTGGGATTTACAGAACCACATTTTCTTGCCCCCTCTTTGATTATGGGGAAAAAGATCACTGAGGGGTAGAAAAGTGAATCCCTATTGCAGACAGGGTCTTTCTTTCCTGTTCACTGCGGTAGAGTATTTCTTTAACAGAAAGACCAAACAAGGATGTTCCATCAGAAGGAGCAATGATGAAAGAAGAGATGAAAGGTTCCAGAGTCACATAACAACATCCAGGTGTGTCTGTATGGCAATGCCTGAACCGGTGGTTCATGAAGTACCCTCCGCAGCATGGGATATCAACCTCATGGACACATTGGAAATGGATAACAGTCTGTTGAGAGGATGATCTTTTATAGTCCTCTACAGACATGGACTCAAAGAGAAGTTTGGAGAGGCACTTGGTGGAGTCCCACTGTAGTCTTGTAAAGTCCGCCAAATGATTCAGGGACCTCAAAGCAAAGGTCGCTGAAGCAAATATGTGCTTTCCAAATCCAATGTGTTCAACTCTCTATTAGGGGGACGGATAGAGGAGCTCTGCTTGGCTATCTCCATTTTTGTGGCTACTGACACAACCATAGCATCGGGGACTCCTTTGTTCTAGTGGGGGTCTGTCTTTTGGTGGTGCCAAAATGTTGTCTAGATGCCAGGGGATTAGTTCAACAGAGTCTGGTTCCTTCCATGCCCTGCGAAAGACTAGATCAATAAGCTCATCAGCCGTTCAGTCACCCAAGATGTAGATGGGCCAGAAACAAAAGCTTCCAGAAATACTGACTTCTCCAGGGAAGGATTATCTGAGGACCAATCATCTTTCTACTTAAGGATCTCCAACATGTCTCCAAGTGTGACATCATCCGGTGATGATCTGGGGGACCCTTCCCTTTAATTGAAATCAGTATGCTCTGTGAAATATTCCAATAGGGAATTTATGTACGCCCTTTTGCATGTTCTCTTATGGAGAACCTCCTCAGCAAGATACTCCAAGGAGGTGTCCAAAGAGGGGGAATTTCCTCCAAGGGAAGTGACTGTCTGGATGCTAGATGGTACTGGCTGCCCCTGTGCAATAGGACTGATGGGATCATAGCTCAGACCTGCTGCGGGAATGGATAAGGGATCCAAAGAAGAGTGAGAGATCAGATCTCTTGGACAAGAAAAAACCCTCTCCACTACCTTGAAGGCAGATGGGCCAGGAGAAGCTGTGGCTGGTCGCCTCAGAGCTAAAACTTCTGAAGCAGACAAGCCCTGACCCTGTCCTGATCCATGCCTCAAGGAGGGAGCTGAACCTGAGCTATCTAGCACTGAGGGTATAACACTGGAATAGATTCCAGCCCCAAAGATCCGACTCCAAGGCTTCGGCTCCATGACCCATCCCAATCTGAGGGGATAGGAGCAGAATTACTCAAGGAAACTGCTGGAGTTAAAGACATAACCCTCTTCAGCTCTGACACAAATTATCTCTGGTCTTTTGGATCCAAAGGCTCCAAAACCATGGGATGGATCAGAGAAGGAGATATTACTATATGGGAATCAGAAGGAAAGCTTGCAGATCTGATGGGAGAAGGATCCAGAATAACCCCCATCTGAATCTGAGCTCTGAGGAGCTACCTCAGAATCCTATCGACTTTGGCCTCAGAGAGACTTCTGGAAGACCTGACAGACGAGGTAGTGGACTATGGCCTACAGTGTTTCCTTGGGGTGGTTTGCAGAATGGCAGAAGGAAGCTAAGGAGACACTGAATCAATCAGGAAGGCAGGTGAGTGAATTTTCGGAGTCTCTGAAACACAGAAAAATTCCAGTGTAAGGAAACACTTGATAGCAGCCTCAATACAACAAAACTTCTGTAATAAAACACAAATATTTCGGATATGTGTCTTCCTTAGTGTGAACAAACAAAACAAAACACTTCCTTTTCATTTTATAATGAAGCTTAACTGCATCACATGACACAGCCAGCAATCAAAATTTTCTCTAAAACTCAAGACATTTTAAATGATGCATAAAAAATACAACTCCCCAAACAGTTAGTAGGTATAAAAACATCCACATAGAACATACCTAAAAAATACATTTAAGCATACATAAACAAATTTATTTCCGTAAAATCATCTGCTTCCTTTTCAGAACACGTTTTAGGCTTACAGCCGTATTGATTCCAGGTTTAGCATCTGCCTGAAGCATTACTATCCACCTGTACTCATTCATTTCTAGCATATTATTATTGTTGCCCCCTCTTCTGTTTTTAGGGACAACATTTATCACCCTAAACTTAAAAATGTGTTCATCATCCATTTCACCAATATGCTTTGCAAGAGCATTAGTGCCTACTCTTCTTCTAACGTCTGACTTTTATGTGTTGTTTTCCCCATATAAAAAGCTGTACATTTCATGCAGGTAGCAAGGTAACCTATATTATAAGTGTTCCATGAAGCAAATACTTTAAAATTATATACCTTTCCAGTTATAGGATGCAAAAATTCTGAATCTGTAAAGAATATCAGGGCAGCATATACAGTTAAAACATGGTAAACTCCCTATTTTATTACTACACTTATTTTCTACAACTTGCAAATACTTATAGCATAAGTGTTTCTTCAAATTTTTACTATTTCTATAAGAGAAACTTGATCTGTCACCTACAACATCCCAGATTTCAGGTACAACTGTCAAAAACCTCAATTTTTTAAGGATAATATTTTGGACCTCCCTAGTCCTTCTATTATATGTAGTCAAATAGCGTAGCCATTCGGATTTTCCATTCCCCTCAGTAACTTGTGTATTCACCACCCTGTCTGAGAAAAAAGGTTTAGCTCTACCTACCCTTTCATCCATAACCTCCAATTTTGATTTCACCGGGGAATCAACCTCATTTCCCCTTTCTTTAAAGTCCACTATCATATCATCCATTTGCTCATTACATCTATCATCATTCATATTTAACCTACTAATACGTAATATTTGACTTTTCATTATGCCCCTAAACACATGGCCAGCATGCATACTGGTCCTATCTATATATTTATTTGCTTGTATCTCATTCCTATAATTAGATATAATGATTTCATCATCTTGCCTGTCTACTTTAGCATCCAAATAGCTTATGGCATTCCTAGAACCAGAGGTAGTAAAACTCAGAAGTATGTGCTACTATTAAGATAGTCAATGAAACCAGTCCTATCCCCCTTCCAAATCAGGAATATGTCATCCACAAAACACTTGTAAAAGATAACATTTCCTGCATATTGTGGTGGGCCATTATACACATTGTTCTTCCCAACCACCAATTACTATATTAGCATACGCATTGGCTATGGGCGTACCCATAGCCAATCCTGTCTTCTGATGAAAAACAGTGTTTTGAAACATAAAGGTATTATTATTCAGGATAAGATCCACTAGCTCACAAAATCTATTTCTCTCCCTTTCATTCCTCCATGAATACATAAAAAATTCCATATAGTCTCAATGCCAAAATCATGAGCCATCACAGTGACTAATGACTTTATTTGCATTGTGACAAAAATATAATTAGATACCTGGTTGGTCGTATACCATTCATAGAGATACTGAAGAAAATAACCTGTGTCCTTAATATAACTTTTTATATTTGTGAGCAATTTGCAAAAAATAAACTGAAGATATATGGAAATGGGTTCAGTGATACACCCACCTCTAGATACGATAGGTCTCATTGGTGGCTTATTTAGGCATTTGTGTATCTTGGGGAGCCCATATATTATCGGTATGACTGGATGGGGCACATTAAAATAATTAAATAAATCTTTTGTGATATCATCATTAATCTGCAACTCATAGATGAACAAATGTATTAGCACAGTAAATATCTCTGTTGTTAGAAGTAATTTCAGCAAAAGTTAGTAAGTATGTCACTTAAAAATTCAATCATAGATTTTCCATAATCATACGTATTCATAATAACTATTGCCCCACCATTATCAGCCTGTTTTATTAATATTTCATGATAACTCCATAATTTCACAAAAGCTTCATGCTCACTATGCGTCAGGTTATACCATTTTTTTCTTTTCATTCTGGGAATATAATTCTCGAAGTTCTTTTCACAAATGTCAGTAAAAACATTTCACAAAGAGGGATTGATTGGTATAAAAACACTAGAAGGTTTACAACCAGAGGGTGTAGTAAAGTCTGATCTTTTAAAAATAAGTTTAAGGCTTAAATCCCTGACAAACTTAAGTCAGTAATGGCATCTACAATAGTGTCCGTACCTGCTGGGATGAACGTCAGACATTTCTTCAGAATTTTATCATCTTCATCACTATGGGTGAAGCTGGAAGGGTTTACTATACTTTTGTTTTTCAAGTTATTTGAGTGGCTCCATATTTGCGGGCCACTGCTTCGCCATCTTGTCCTTCTGCCATCTTCCCTTCCTTTTGGTCTTCCTCTCGATTGGTCGCATCTCCTCAGTTCTATTCGTTCTGGTTGGTTGAGGTGAAAAGGGGTGTGTTGAGTTATCTCGAACACTGGGTTCAACCATTCTCTTCAATGGTAGAGCTATCTCTTGCCACAGGTTGCAATAACCCAGAATAACCTGAAATAACTGATCCTTGCAAAACTTGACCAGTGTTATCATTTAACACTCGTTCATTTGAGCATAAATTTGTATCTGGAGGGGAAAAGTTATCAAAATCATACATTGATCCAATCTGAGCTAAAACCTGTTCAGTAGTGGTTGTTGCTAATTCACTCTGCCCCAGCTTCCTATTATTCCCAGCCTTTGCCTTCAGCCAAGAAAAGATGTTACCTAAATTAAAATCCTTCAGGTCCCAAACCAATTTGCACTTCTTAACAGATTGGATTTTCTCATCATATTTAACCAGTCTCTCTACCATTTCTTCATATCCAAGTGGATTATAAAAACAAACAGGCAGACCAGTTAAATCATTTTCAAGCCTCAATATTTCATTATGCAGTTTTGTCTTAAATTTTAACAAAAAAAATCATTAATTAGACTCGTATAGTCTGCACCCAACTTTAAATTAAGCATTTGCCATTTCTGCAAAAGTGCAGGATATGTATTACCATATGAGGGCATTTTCAATACCCCAAGTCCACAGGGAACTATCCCCAATTCTAGATTTGCACAGAAACTGAATCTGCCATTGTAAATTTTTAAAATTTCATACCTTTTTCTCTAGTACTGCAACTGCTTTCTCAAATTTGTTAGTCGATTCCACTGCAGAAACGTTACCAGCAATATACAGATTCTTCAAATGTCCAGGAAGAGGGTTACTATGTACCGTCATTATTCCACAGATAGAGTGACCAGTGCTGTTATTAGTCAGGGCTGTGTCATCTTTCAGCAATCAAGTGCCCAGGTTGTTCTCCAAAAACCACAAAGTACAGCAAAATAGGGACCAGCACAATACCTCTGAAACACCAGAGGTCATATTTGAGTTTTCGTTGTCACCTCACAGCAAGACATTGTGCCGTTCGATTCTCAGCTAGAGTGTCTTCTGTGTGGAGACATGCGTGAATGGGCCTACCTTCATTGAAGGTTGTGCATCAGGGCTGGCAAACTTGGCACATAAAAAAAAATCTACTGCCAATCATTAGCGGACCGGAGTTCCGCTGTGGCGACCCCTAACTGGGAAAAGCCGAAAGACACAAACAAATTATCAGATCCAAGGCTTTAGGATCCAAAGTTTTCCTTTTTGGATCCGAAGATCTTTGAATTTTTTGAGGAGGCTCTGAAGTTGTAGAGGTAGAAGAAGTCTTAGGAGATCTCAGACGGGACCTCTTTCTAGACTCAGACAGAGCTTTGGAATGTTTGCTGGGGGACTGAGGCCCACAGCAGGAAGAATAAGGGGTTAGTAATCACTTGAGAACCAACTTGTTTCTCCTATCTGCAATTGCCCTAGAATTAAAAGCACACAAATCATACAATGAGTATTAAGGAGGGCTGTTCCTAGACAAATGCACTTCCTGTGGGCATCAGAATTTGGAATTTTGTGCTCACATGAAGTGCATTTTTTTGATCCTGTTGGCTTCTTGGTCATGTTTTTTCTTGTTTAACAGCAAAGAAAAACTACCAACAATGAGAGAAGTAGTTACCCTAAAAAGGGTAGGAAATAAGTAAAGGTAAGAAGACGACGTACCAAAAATGATATGCAATAAAAAGCTAGTCAACAAGGTAGAAAAGGGGAGAAGTAAAGGAAATTATTGGTCGGTAGAAACTCCAAACACCAAGTAGATAAAGAGTGAGGATGTAGAGAGGTCAATTAAATAAGAATTCTGAAGAAAACCTACTCACAAATGCTCAAGAGATTTTACCAAAGGCTTCTGAGAGAGGATTCATGTCTATGCAAAATGGTGGCAAACAGGATCTAAGGTAATATAGGCTAGTTGGGGCATTATCAGTACAGGGAGGAGCTCAAGCGTTGGATCTGTAAGTCTGAGATATGTGGCCAAGTCAGATCCAAGTTCGGATTCCTAGCCCATATGTTGAGGAAGAATGAAAAGGACAACATCAGATCCTACATGGAGTGTAGCAATTCTTAGTTCATATTTGGGAGGTTGATCGATTTTATGTCCAGCTTTTGTTTAACAGATCTATCCCAAGTAACCCAAGCTGACAACTGGACACCAGATGGCCAGTAGCTTATTAACTCAGGGCTGCTGGGCTTTACAGTGAGCACACACTGGCTAACAGGCACATACACCCCTCCCATGGATAGCATGCATCCCTGACATAAATGGGTTGAGGACGTCGCCTATTCTGACTTAATTACATTAGGTAATTTGATTTATTTATTTTATTTTATTTATTATTTGTTAACCGGGAAAGTCCGACTTAGAACGAAGCCAATTTTCAGCGGAGGACCGGGGAGAAAGGCTCTAGATGCATGTCTTTGTAATGTGGGAGGAAACCGCAGCACCCGGAGGAAACCCACACGAATGCAGGGAGGACATACAGACTCCACACAGAAGGCACCCCAGCCGAGTATCGAATCGGAGAACCTCTTGCTGAGAGGCAACAATGCTACCGCTGCACCACTGCGCCATCCAATTTGGTTATGTTGACTATAATTAGAAGTTATGTACTCACCATAACGTTCCATCTGAGTAGGTGTATTCATTTGTCTGCAACCTGTGGGTTATGGATCCGATATCGGATCCGAACCAGCATGGTTTACCAGCTATGGATCCAAGCTCTCAGCTCCTCCCCTCACCCATAATGCCCTGCTCTACCCTCATGACCTCAGATCGAGTTTGCCAAAAGCAAGAACACCCTGAAAAGGGTAACACAACATATGCAGGAAACTGAAAGGCCAGGGGGATAGGAGGGCGGGATGGTTGCAGACAAATGAATACACCTACTCAGATGGAACGTTATGGTGAGTACATAACTTCTAAATCTGAAGTAGGATATTCATTCGTCTGCAACCTGTGGGACAGAGTCCCCAGCTACCTGAATCTTGGGCGGCCATCATGGAAGGATATTCCGGAGCACCGCGGAGCCAAATGATGCTCTACCCCTAGATGCAAGATCCAACTTGTAGTGGGAAATAAAGGTATGAGAGGAAGCCCACGTGGCTGCTGCACAAATATCATCTAGAGGAATCCTAGCCTTAAAGGCTGCCGAGGTAGAGACTGACCGGGTTGAATGGGCATGCACACCCTCTGGTACGGGCCTTCCTGAAGCTTGATAAGCCAATAAGATACACTGTGAAATCCAGCGAGATAGTGAGACTTTAGAAATTGGTTTGCCCAAATTAAATTTAGCAAAGGAAATGAACAACTGGTCGGATTGCCTATGACCAGCCGTCCTGTTTAGATAAAATCTAAGTTGCCTGTGAACATCTAAGGAGTGAAGCTTGTATTCACCTTTGTTTTCATATTTAGGAAAGAAAACAGGGAGGTTAATGGATTGATTAATGTTTTCTTCAGAAGCTACTTTAGGAAGAAAGGACGGGTTGGTCCTGAGGTAAACACGGTCCGGATGAAAGACCAAGTAAGGAGGTTTAGCTGATAATGCTTGGAGCTCTGAAACTCTCTTGGCCGAAGTAATGGCTACTAAGAAGGCAGTCTTGAACAACAAGAATTTCAGATCTACCGTAGCTGCCGGCTCGAAGGGGGGGGGGGCGGTCAAGGCCTGAAGAACTAAGGAAAGGTCCCAAGGAGGAACCGCTTGTTTTACAGGGGGCCTGAGAAGAAAAGTACCTTTAAGGAAAATTTTACACAACTTGGCCGACATCAGAGGATTGGAGTCATGACCAATGTGATAATGTGAAATTGCTGCAAGTTGTACTTTGACCGTGGAACTGCTGGCACCATCGTTAAAAAGAGTGGTTAAGAAATCAAGCACTACAGGGAGAGGAACTGTGAAGGGGTTTAGGCCTTGCCGCTCCGCCCACAAAGAAAACCGTTTCCACTTGCTACGGTAGACTTTCCTAGTGGATGGTTTATGAGCTGCCACCAGGATCACCTTAACAGGGGACGAAATACCAGGAGTCCTGATCAAGAGTGGAACTGGAGCAGCCAAGCGGTCAGCTTCAGGTTGTCCAGGTTCGGAGGAGATAAGCGGGATGGGTGGGATATCAGATCCGGAATGGGATCTAGAATCCAAGGAGGATTCACAGAGTGAGACCTTAGGAAGGGGAACCAGATCTGTCGAGGCCAAAACGGAGCAATGAGAATCATTCTGCACCCCAACCGAGAGGCTTTCTGAAGAACTTGGAGCATCAGAGGCAAGGGGGGATAAGCATAAAGAAGACCGGGTGGCCAAGCATGCACCAGAGCGTCTCTTGGGGAACCTCCTGGAGGAGGTATCAGAGCGAAAAAACTGTCGCACTTGGTGTTTGAGGGAGAGGCAAAAAGATCGCAAGAAGGAGTTTCCCACCGTGCAAATATGCGTTCCGCTACTTGAGTATTGAGAGACCACTCGTAAGGGGTGAGAATGGTGCGACTGAGCTTGTCCGCCAGGATGTTGGACCGACCCGGAATGTGCGTTGCTATGAGAAAGCGGTTGGTGGAGATTGCCCATTCCCAGACTCTCATGGCTTCTCGACAAAGAGGGTAAGACCTGGTTCCTCCTTGCTTGTTGATATACCAGACAACCGACATGTTGTCCGATTGAATCGCAATTGTTCCCAAGGGAAGAAAGGCCTGAAGTGCTAGCAACACTAAGAGCACTGCTCTCATCTCTAGAACGTTGATATGCAGTAAGGTCTCTGAATCGTTCCACGTGCCTTGGACGGTCTGGCCTGCAAAATGCCCCCCCCCCACCCGAGGCGAGAGGCGTCCATGGTCACCGTGGCGAGAGGGGGAGAAAGCACAAAATGGGCGGCCTCCGTGGAGATCTGGAGAGTGAAGCCACCACAGGAGGGACCGCTTGCAAGCCTTGCTGATCGCAATGGGATGATGCATAGGAAGAGCAAGGTACGACCACTGTACTAGGAGTGTCCACTGGAGGATGCGCATATTGAATCTGGCGAGAGGAAGAAGTGCTATAGCAGATGCCATGGACCCTAGAGCCCTCAGGACCAACTCCGCCGGAACTGAGCTTGAGTGGAAAATGGCCCGCACCTGGAGCTGCAAATTTTGAACTCTGTCTGCAGTGAGGAAGGCTTTTAAACTCCTTGTGTCTAACCTGGCACCTATAAAATCTATGAACTGCGTGGGTGCTAGGTTGGATTTTTTTGTATTTATAGTGATGCCCAGACTGGGAGCAAGATGGAGGAAGGAGTCTCGCGCCAATAGTAGTAGATGCCTTGTTGGGGCGGTAAGGAGCCAGTCGTCCAGGTAGGGAAAGACCTGCACCCCCTGAAGCCTCAGGTGGGCCGCTACCACTGCTAATACTTTGGTGAACACCCTGGGGCTGTGGTGAGACCAAAGGGAAGGACCCGGAACTGGTAGTGACTGGCTCCCAGCCGGAAGCGGAGAAACCTCCTGGAGCGCCTGTCCATTAGTATATGGTAGTACGCATCCTTGAGGTCTCTGGAGCACATCCAATGATTTTCTCCCAGAAGGGGGAGAATAGATTGCAGAGTGACCATTCGGAACTTCTCCTTGGGAACTGCCAGGTTCAAGAGAGAAAGGTCTAAAATTGGTCTTAGATCCCCTGTCTTTTTTGGCACTAAAAAGAACCTGGAGTAGAACCCTGATCCGATCTGGTCTGGGGGGACGGGCTGGATGGCTCTTTTCTTTAGCAGATGGCCAATTTCTGCCAAAGCAGCCTCCCGTTGACCGGGTGGAACGTCGGGGAGGGACTTCAATTTTGGCAAGTGACGAAAGGGGATACGGTATCCTCTGGATATGATCTGGAGAACCCAGCGGTCTGATGTTATGGACTCCCATGCCGCTAGGTGCTCTGAAAAACGTCCCCCGACTGCCTCCAGAGTGGAGCAGCCGGGCAACCCCTCAGGGTTGCTGCGCGGGCCGTTCAGAGAAGGGTTCTCTGGACCCGAAGTTCCTGGGAGCCCCTCTGCCTCTAGGGCGGCGTCCACCCTGTCCTCCTCTGCCACGGAAGGACTGGTTGTCCGGAGCAGGCTGGGATTGCTGCGACTTCCGGAACCACATCTTCTTCTGCCCCTTTTGGTTCCTAGAATAGGGCCTCTGGGGTGCAGAGAAGTGGATTCCGACGGCAGACAGCGTCTTCCCGTCCTTCTCGCTCTGGGTCAAAGTGTCGCGAACAGTCTTGCCAAAGAGGGCAGAACCATCGAAGGGGGCGTTCACAAATGACGCTTTGAAGGGCTCTGAGAAATCGCAATGACGGAGCCAGGCCTGACATCTAGTAACTAGACCTGCCCCTGCGGCTCTAGCGGCGCCTTCCGTAGCATGGGAGAGTAGCCGCATAGAGGTATTGGTAACGGACCTGAGAGTGGCCATGCGGGTGGAGTGCAGCACTTTGTCCTCCTCCGACATGGACTCTGGGGGAGATGCAGCGTATTCTTTAATAAGATCGTGCTGCATCCTAATCACATGTGCCAGGTAGTTCAGCGCCCTTACCGAGAAGGTCGCTGAACTGAACATCCACTTCCCCAAGCGGTCCATCATCCGAGACTCCTTGCTCGGCGGATGGACTGAGGGACTCTCCTGAGCAAGTTCCCTCTTGGTGGCCGCCGTCAACATGGCATCTACCGGAGGCCCCTTACTCCAATGGGCACGGTCAGCCGGGGGACTTAGGATCTGGTCGGGCCTTTTAGGGATTGGCTCCACGGTGTCCGGTTCCTTCCACGCCCTGGTGGTAATGAGGTCCACCATGGGGTCAGCAGGAGGGGACACCCAAGAGGTAGACGGGCCCGCTTCAAATGCCTCCAAGAACACGGACTCGTCCGAGGAAGACTTGGGGGCAGACCACCCCCCCCTTATACGGAGCATTTCCATGATGTCTCCAAATGAGACATCCTCGGGGAGTGACCGTGGGGAGCCTTCCCCTTCCTCCAAATCCGTGTCTTCCGTGACAGACTCGGGGGAGTCAATGTGCCTCCTTTTGCACGTATGCTTGCGAGGAACATCCTCTGGGGGGCTGTCAGAGGACTCCTCGCAAACAGCAACCTGTTCCAGGGGAACAGCTTGGGGCACAGGAGCGGGCTGTCCCAAGGGCCGGATGGTGGAAGCCTGACCCAGTGCAGAGGGAGCACGGGACGGAGCCGAAACAAGTGCCGGGGGTCCGGAGACCCTCAACAGGACCCTCTCCACTACATCAAAAGCCGAAGGGGAGCCGACCTCGACCAAAGGATCCGACAATCGGCTCCCCCTCGGATCCGAGGAGTGGATCGGAGCCGGCGCCGAAGCGATCGGATCCGAAGGGACAGTGCGCTCCGACACAGACGGCGCCGAAGGAGCACTGATCCCCCCAATCCGAAGCTCGGATCCAGGCTCCGAGAGGTCGGATCCGATGCACTCGAGGGCAGGGTCGGATCCGAAGTACCAAGTACTATCGGCGCCGACCCACCCCCGGCTCCGAAGCTGCTCGGCTCCAACTGCTCCGAACCCGGGTAGCGGGTCGGAGAAGGAGCAATTGGCTTGAAAAGGGGTCGAGCTCCCCCCCAGAGGGGGGGGAGGCAAGAACACTCCCATCTGCATCTGGGCCTGGATGAACCTTCTCATCATCCGGTCCAGATCAGCGTCCGACAGGCTGTAAGTTGATCTCGAAGAGGCTACCGAGGTAGGCCTTGAGTTCCTCCTCGATAGCCTCGACGGAGATTGGGTCTCCTCCTCCTCAGGTCCCGGTGAAAAACACGCTGGAGACCGGAGCCGAGGAGGAGGAGAGCCAGCAGACAAGGAAGCCGGGGAAGAAGCCCGCTTGGCTGGCGGGGCCGAAACAGAGGTCTTGGCCTGCCGCTTATGGTGCTTCTCCCTCCGGTCCTTCTTCCTAGCTTCCCACTCCTCCAAACCAGTAAAGGGAGGTTGAGTCCCAGGAGGAGGAGGGGGAGCCGGAGAGGGAACAACCGTGGAAACGGTTACCCCCGAAGGAGCGGAGGCCAGAGCCGAGTCCAGCGGCAAGAGACCCGCCAAAACAAGCTTGGACCTCCACTCCTTCAAAGCCCTGGGGTTGAACCCTGCACAAATGGAACATCCAGATGTGAGGTGTTCAACCCCCAGGCATCTAACACACCGAGTGTGGCCATCAGCTGGGGAAAGCTTATGGCCACACTCGGAGCACTTAGAAAAAATAGCTTTGGGCTGCTCAGACATCCCAAAAGCAAACTAACTATGTTACTAGAACTAAAAAGTAAAGTAACAAAAACCACTCACAGGCCCAAGCACACACTACGCTACCAGCGAGGGGAGGGATATTAAAATAAAGTTTTAAACACTAAAAAAAGTAATAATATAATAGGGAACCTTACACTTTCACACAAATTTAACAAAAAATTTTTAAATTTAAGCACTTAGCTACAAGAAAATATCACTTAGCTGGAGAGCTGGAAAAACACAATCTGGTCACCATGCGTGGCAAACGAGATCTGAAGTCATGAGGGTAGAGCAGGGCATTATGGGTGAGGGGAGGAGCTGAGAGCTTGGATCCATAGCTGGTAAACCATGCCGGTTCGGATCCGATATCGGATCCATAACCCACAGGTTGCAGACAAATGAATCTCCTACTTCAGATCAATATTTTACACTGTCAAGTGGCTAGCTCTGCCACTTCGTGGAGTCTGTGATCTGTGTTCTCCTATCTAGAGGATACTGTAGATTATAACAGATGCCCAAAGTGGTTAGTCTGCACAATTCTTCCACCTGTAGGGCACCAGCTAGAGCCTGTGCTGCTGCCTACAACTCCATTCTTGAATTGGTTTGAGGTGGAAAACATTTTTTTGGGAGATGAGAGGAGCCCTACAGAGCCACAAGCAGAACACACAAACTCCATGCAGGCATTAGCCGGAGGTCATGATCAAACTTTGTACCTTGTGCATGGGGGGGGGGGGTGAAGACCTTAACCATTATGTTAACAAACAAAACATACAGTGCAATGAAAAAGTATTTGCCCCCTTCCTGATTTCTTATTTTTTTGCATATTTGTCACACTTAAAGGTTTCAAATCATTTATTATTTATTATTTATTTCCAGTTTGATAACCGGGGAAGTCCACTGGGCCTGAAAGCCTGTTTTCAGTGGAGGCCCGGGGAGAAAAGCTCCATAATAATAATACATTACACACATAACACTCTGTGTTCTAACAGCATAACACCTTTAACAATTTCCAAAAACATAGTACATTTGGCAGTATACATAAGAAATTAATATTTTTATGCGACTGTATTGTTAGCATAGAAGAGAAAGATAAAAATAAATTATACATAGATCTTGAATGCAAGAGAAGTAAAACAGAGGAGAAGTGAAGGAGATGCAAAGAATTTAAGATGCAAAGAATTTAAAGGAGAAGAGATGCCAGGAGGAAGATAAAAAAAAAGAACAGTTAGACTAAGATTCATTTTATGTTTGAGTCTAAAAGTACATCTTATGAAAAAGGCAAAAGATACATTTGTGAGACTAGACATGCATGTAGGCAGTGGGGAGGAGAAGATTTAAAAGGAATAAATAAGAGTTTAAGCAGGGGAGAGAGAGGAGATAAAGAAGTAGAGGGAGGGGAGCTGAGGGGAGAGTTTGAAGAAGAGGGACCGGAGGGGGAAAATTGGAACTGGGATGTAATAAGATCTAGGTAGGAAGTATACAATTACATTTCCAGTTTTGGGAGAGGTGAGAATGGAGAAGAGATTTGAATTGTTCATAGCTTGTAGTGACTCTTAGAAGGGAAGGGAGCAAGTTCCATTTTTTTGCTGTAGTATAAGAAAGTAGGAGGTGGCCAGGAGGTCATCAAACAAATGTAAATATTAGACAAAGATAACCCAAGTAAACACAAAATGCAGTTATGTGATGATTTTATTTATTAAGGAAAAACAACTATCCAAACCTACACGGCCCTATGTGAAAAAGTAATTGCCCCCTAAACCTAATGACTGGTTGTGCCACTCTTAGCAGCAACAACTGCAATCAAGCATTTGCAGTAACTGGCAATGAGTCTTTCACATCGCTGTTGAGGAATTTTGGCCGACTCTTCTTTGCAGAATTGTTTTAATTTAGCCATATTGGAGGGTTTCTGAGCATGAACTGCCTTTTTAAGGTCATGCCACAGCATCTCAATTGGATTCAAGTCCGGAATTTGACTAGGCTAGCTATTCAGCGGTGGACTTGCTTGTGTGTTTTGGATCATTGTCCTGCTGCAGAACCCACTTCAGCTTGAGATCACAAACTGATGGCTGGACATTCTCCTTTAGGATTTTTGGTAGAGAGCAGAATTCATGGTTCCATCAATCACAGCAAATCATCCGGGTCCAGAAGCAGCAAAGCAGCCCCAAACCATCAGACTACCACCACCATGTTTGACTGCTGGAATGATGTTCTTTTTCTGAAATGCTGTGTTACTTTTATGCCAGATGTAATGGGATGCATACCTCCCAAAATGTTCAACTTTTGTTTCGTCAGTCCACACAATATTTTCCCAAAAGTCTTGGGGATCATCAAGATGTTTTTTGGCAAAAGTCAGACGAGCCTTTATGTTCTTTTTGGTCAGCAGTGGTTTTCACCATGGAACTTTGCCATGCATGCCATTTTTGTCCAGTCTCTTTCTTATGGTGAGTCATGAACACTGACCTTAACTGAGGCAAGTGAGCCCTGTAGTTCTTTAGATGTTGTTCTGGGTTCTTTTGTGACTTCTTGGACGAGTCGCCGCTGCGCTCTTGGGTAATTTTTGTAGGCCGGCCACTCCTGGGAAGGTTCACCACTGTTCCATGTTTTCTCCATTTGTGGATAATAACGCTCACCATGGTTCGCTGGAGTCCCAAAGCTTTAGAAATGGCTTTGTAACCTTTTCCAGACTGATAGATGTCAATTAATTTGTTTCTCATCTGTTCCAGAATTTCTTTAGATCGCGGCATGATGTCTTCCTTTTTGGGATCTTTTGGCCTACTTCACTTTGTCTGACAGGTTCTATTTAAGTGATCTCTTGATTCAACAGGTCTGGCAGTAATCAATCTGGGTGTGACTAGTGAAATTGAACTCAGCTTTCCCAAAAATGTGATTAACCACAGTTACTTCATGATTTAACAAGGGGGGGCAATTACTTTTTCACATAGGGCCATGTAGGTTTGGATAGTTTTTTTTTCTTTAAAAAATAAAATCATCACTTAAAAACTGAATTTTGTGTTTACTTGGGTTATCTTTGTCTAATATTTATCTAATATTTAATTTTTTTTTTATGATCTGAAACTTTTAAGTGTGATAAACATGCAAATAAATAAGAAATCAGGAAGGGGGCAAATACTTTTCATTGCATTGTAAATATTTAAAGTCTAATACTGTACTCTGGCCAACAATTAGTTCCAGTCCAGAAGGCATGGTCCACAACGAAAAATTCCTTTTTTAAATTTGGTTTAGCCACTTGTGAACCATTTTCTATAACTCAAAACTCATACGTACTGATTCCATTTCAGATTTTCTTCTTGTACAAGAAACGTATCACACTGAAGACGGTTGCCATGGTCATTCAGGTCACAGAAAGGGAATATCTGGTGCCAATTTTGTCTCCCAGAATTATGTATAATGGACACAGACTGCAATTTGTGTCAAAGGTGTATGATTTGAAGGTAATTACTTATTACACTCTAACACTAAATGACCAGATTTCATTCCTGTTATGTACAAATATGCAATGAATAATTTTTTCCAAAGAATTGTATATTACTTATTTGTTTTAATTCAGGTAACCTAGTAAGATGGTAACACAGAGTATCTTTATCATAGCTGACCTGCAAGCACATGAAAACTTAAGCACTTGATTGATGTTCCAAAGTATGCACATGATAATGAAAGAATTCAAATGCATGTCTCCAGCTACGGAGCCCACTGCCTTAACCACCATGTTACAAAGTCAGCAATATGAAAAGTGTATGAGATGGACTGCTGCTGTTGTTTAATTAACACTGTTAAGTAGTCTGGTTATCACTCCATGTTTCACAGAATAATGGTGTTGAGTCTTAAAGTATAATGGCACACCATGAAGTATGTGGCATACAGAACCTTACAATGGAAGCTATACAAAATATATTTTTTGAAACAAGTATGTGGTCATACAACTTAACTTTGCTTTAGCTATACATTTATTTTTCACATACAAGGCAGTAGTGCCTTATTTGTGTTTTCTAGGTCATCTGCACTTACTTGTACTGTTATGTTCTCCAGCAAAGGCAATAAGCCAATAACATCCCAATATTCAACAAATCTGTGGTCTACACATCAATGGTTCATTTTCCAAATAGCAAATGAGAAGCAATGGCCCCTAAACATACAAGCATCTACACACTACCTGCATCAATGTCTGCAATGGCCAGATGTTTACTGGCATGGTACTCAAAGAACTATCATCTAAACATCAGGATGTAATTTTCTATCCAGAGTTTTCAGTGCCCATAAGGAAGCAAAGAGAGTTAACAAATAATGTTACATAATTAAGCGTATGGATCAGTTACTGTAACTTCAACTACCAGCACAGGTCAGGCAACATACAGTAGGTCACTGCTTACTCAATCTTTCCTACCCTGGTTACTCCTTCATCAGTATGGACCTCATTAACACACCTAGTTAATGCAAAAATTGACACGATCTTGAAGACAGCATGTCACCACCTATAACTGGACGTTTTATTAAATACTGGCACTGAGCAAAGTAACCTAATTACTTTTAAATTAAATGAAAAAGGAAAAAAAAACATGCTCTTCATACCAGATGACAGTGCTTACATTACCTTGGAAACTGCGATTTTTCTCCACCTGACTGAGTGGGGTCTTGAGATAAGCCCCTCGAGGTACTACTGCCACATCCCTGTCAATCACTGCTATAGTAGCTGCTAGGCGGGTCTCTTCCTTACATTTTACCTATAAAAATACAGATATATCACCAGAGTCATATTGTCTTGCAAACTATTTCTTGTTTTCTTTCCCTTCTTTTTGGCTATGCTGATAAATAAGACTAAACAGTTTGCTTACTCTTGGGAATATAAAAAGAAATTCACCACTGTATGGCTAATGTTATGTATATTAAAGTATAATGTCCATACCATATGCATATCACTGTACTTAATTTCAAAATGCAATAGGTTCATAGGTTCATAGTTCAATGAATTGCAACTACACATTGTTAATGTATGGCATAAGCCACAGAATGGGATGATCAATTATGCAAAAGTATAGACAAACACACAGCCATACACACTTCTGTAATAAATGCAAATTACTTTTCTAATCTGTTTATCTGCATTTGGATAACTGACTGATCTCTAACTGTTCATCATCATGCAGTGTTTCTGTGGTGGGTTGTCTATTAATGTGAATCTGTATTTTATTACACTTCCATGTATAAAAATCAGCCATTTCTGCTTGTTAATCATACCATGCCTCATCTGTCTTAAATAAAAAACCTGGACTTAAGAACTGAGTGTCTGAGAGCTTTTTTACCAAAACGGTATTTTAATAACAGTCTTAAGGAACAGACATAGTGGCTAACCCATTTCTCACACAAGACATTAACCCAAAGATGCTAACCTCAGCCACAAGGAAAACTCACTTCAAAGACATCGACGAAAACCATACAAGAGTCTAAAGCTGGTTTCACTTCCCCTAGAGACACACACACACACACACACACACACACACACACACACACACACACACACACACATGCACACGCACACGCACACGCACAAGCACAGGCACACACACGCACAAGCACAGGCACACTCAAACAAACACACAGAGACGCACTTTATATGCATTCCAAATCTTCAGTAACACTATAACAAGCACTGTAGGACAAGCACCATAATAAAAGTAAAAAAATTTGCAACAACACAATGACAGGAGAAAAATGCCAATAAAGCTTTTTTGATTCTCGAAGATTCTGTAGGATAAGAGCAATGGGTGGAGGGAGCTTTACTGTGACAGTGACTTCTGAACATCTACTGTTATGGTAAACATACTCACATAACTGTTCTGGCTTCATCAGGGAGGGTAATTGTAACAGTAAATTACAATATTTAGGTAGAGCCCCATGCAGTACACATTTTTTGATAGGCAGAAATATGAAACAATATGACACAAACAATGGTAAGTAGACCTATATGCCATATAGACTAATGAAAATGCTCAAACGTAGACTAGCATAAAGGAGCAAGTGGATATTAACATGTTGCTAAAGGAAAGTGGCATCTTTGCCAAAAATAAGCCATTAGTTTTGCAAATTTGCAAATAATTATAAAGCTACCTCTCAAATACTCTGATTTTGCCTCACATTTTTGGTCTGTTCTTCATAAAATTAGTTTTTCTAGCAAACTGTTGAGGATTGAAGTTACAAATGTTCATCTGCAATCCAGGAAATTCTTATGTTTTTCAATGTCTCCATAGAACTTTCAGTTTTTTTTGTTTTGCTTTACCACTTGGTCTTTCTACTGCTTCAAGGGCATTCAAAAAAAGTGCCTAGCTCCAGTCATTGATTTCTGCAGGCTTCATACTAGTCAATATTTCTTTATCTAGACAAAAGAAGGTGCGCTTGATTTAGACTCAGGATCAGATCTTTCTGGGATAGAAAATCAACACATTGTCAATGACAGTTTTTCTTCCGTAAAACAAGGTTCTTTTCCTGTTAGATTATTTTCATAACCTTCTTACCTTGGATATGACATCTGCAAGGGAGATTCTCAGAGTTCTGGGCTACATGTCATCAGTGATTCCTATGCTTACTTATACCATACTCCATATCAGAAATGCACAATGGTATCTGATGTCTGTTTGGACTCAGCATTGTCATCCACTAACCTTCCAAATTCCTCTGTTGCCATTCTTCAAAAAGGAACTTTTACAATGGACCAACCAGATTTCACTCAATCCAGGAGTGCCTTTTCTCGTTCTTTACCCTTGCCAAGATTTGTTCACAGGAGCTTTGGATCTGGCCTGGGGTGTTTATTCCAGGGATATCAGGGTCTAAGGGATATGATCTTAAAGGAAAGAAAGGAGCACAACAATATAAAGGAGAAGAAAGCACTTACTTTAGCTCTTCAGTCTCTGCATTACCTCTGTACTATAGACCCTCTTCAGATAATCACAAACGCCACAGTTATGTGGTATATCAACAAGAAGGGTGGTACCAAGTCCTATCGCCTCTGCAGTTTGGCTTTGATAGCTTGGGAAATGGCAATTCAATGGAAACATTTTCAATAGGCTCTGTTCATACCCACAGGGAAAAATATAGTAGCAGATTATTTGAGCAGACTCTCATGGTTGAATGCTAAAGAGAGGTCTTTCTGGACTTTGTCCATTGGTGGGGTACATCACAGATGGACCTTTTTATCTCCATACACAACAGACAGCTCAGGCTGTTTTGTTCAAAATTACAATGCCTCAACAATGGAAAATGGATGCCCTGAACTTTCCTTGAACAGGAAGTTCTTTTAGGCTTTCCCTCCACTTCCTTGGATTCCAAAAGTCCTGAAAATCAAGAAGGACAAACCAAAAATATTGCTAGTGACTCACTTGTGGCACAGGAAGCATTGGCTCCCCTTCTCTTTGAACTGGCTAGGGGCAATCATCAGAGGTTACCTTACAAGATGGACTTACACAAAACAAAAGCTCATTAATTCACCCCAGTCTGCAGACTTTGAATCTGACTCTGAGTTTAAGAAATTTTGTAACTTTTATGCATCAATTTTCTGAGGACATGCTTAAAGTTTTATAGTAGACTAGAAAACTAAATACTAGGAAATCGTATGTCTCCAAGTGGAAAAGATTTTCCATTTGGCACAATAAACAGAATCAGGACCTTTACCAGACAGTTATTCCTAATATTCTGGCTTATTTGTGTGCGTTGATCAATCCTGGCCTGGCATTCTTTTCTTCTAAATCACATCTGTCAGCCATTTCTGCCTACCTACCTTTGGATCTACCAGTATCATCTTGATTTGACGTCAAACAGTTTTTGTAAGGTGTCCTGCATATTAGACCACCAAGAAGGGCTATCCTTCCTTGTTGGAATTTGAACTATATTGTGGAAAAGCTTACATTACACCCTTTTGGGACTACTGCCTCTGTTTCTCTTAAGTTTTATAGTTGGACAATTATGCTGTTGGTGGCTTTGATGTCTGCTAAAAGAGCATCAGAGTTGCAAACTATATTAATGACTATTCCTCCTTTTCTCATTTTCCACAAGGATAGGGTTACTTTCTGTACTAATCCATCTTTCATGTCTAAGGTTGTTAATGAGCTTTCCTTGAATCAGACCATTAATTTGCCTAATTGTTTTCCCCTCAGAATTCAGAGGAGAAGATTCTTATTCTTTGGATGTACACAGGCAGCCCAGGTTTTATTTCCACGAAACCAAGTCTATCAGGAAGTTTGATCAGCTTTTTGTCTCTTCCAGCAGAAAACTTTGGGTGATTCTATTTCCAAACAAAGCAAACTATTTCTAACTGGATATCAAAAATTGTCTTTTTGTTACTCTTTGCATGGAGAACAGTTTCTGCCTTAAGACACATTCTACTATAGCTGCTGTTCAAGTGCTTTCTTCAAAGGTCTAGATTCCAGATGTATTACTGAAGCAGCTACTTGGTCTTCTGTTCACACTTTTACAAAACTTTACAAGACTGATGCTTTCTCTAGGAATAGGGTAGGGTTTGCTTAGTCAGACTTACTAGGTCTTTTGAACCATAACCCTTGTTCAGGTTTCCTCCTCCCCATGTTCTTAGGCAGCTTTAGGAATCTCCCATCAGTTAATAATACTGCAACAGTGATCACTGAAGGACATAGTACAGCTGTGTAAGAACTTACCAGAATAGTAAATGTCTGACTAATCAATGTTGAAGTATTACATCCCTTCCTCATTTTTCTTTCTTTCTTTTTTGTTTAGCTAATGTAGGTTCTTTTGTTCTTACACCTCTTTTTTGACTTGTATACATATGTATATAGTCAACTCTGCTTCTGCTACTTGTCAGGTACAAGAAAGTCCTAAGGCACTTTGCATCCATATGTCACCTATGAACACATGAAACTCTTCCTCCATTAGGCTGAGGCTCAAACTAGAGAGCAAGGGGAGGGTGCCCAGCCTTTGATACGCTGGTTGGACATATGGCTATCCTTGTCAGGATAACAGAAAATAATTCTGCAACAGTGATCAGTCAGACATCTACTGTTATGGTAAGTTCTTACACAACTGTACTTAATTCAAGTAGCTTACTAATTATGTAAAAGCAATATTTAAAATCTGTTCCTGATTTTTGGGCCTTTGCTCCTCTATTACTTTATACATTTATCCCAGATTCTTGAGAGGTATGCTATAAAGCAGTGACTGTTAAAACACTCAACAATATTTGCATCTGAATCTTTTACACTACTTTGCAAAATAAAACAAAACATCTTTCTCAGACAAAAAATAGATGCACTGCATGAAGCACCACAATCAGGCTCAGAAATCAGGGCAAAGATAAACTTGTTAAGTGCATCCCCTAGGACACAACCAGATTTTAAACTGTGCTTAGAGATTCCTACACTTTGAAAAAGACTCTGCAAAGATAAGCAGGTCATGTAAATGTGGAAAAAAGTGGATACCCTGTAGCTTGCAATGAGATACAACTGGAGCTAGACACTTTCCGAACATTGTTAGTGTAGTAGATAGTCCAAACAATAAGGGATAGAACTGATAAGGTTTTGTATATCTGGATCATATTAACAAATGTCCGAAGTCCAACTTCCAAGATGGCTGCACACTGATCAACAGCTTAACTTAATTTCTCCCAGTGTGAAAATAGAAAATGAGAAACAACAGCCAGTGATATTGTCAGCTTGAGTAAAATTCAGTTACTGGCTTGTAAGTACTCTACCTGGATGCCAGAAAAAAAGAAACAGAGAGAGACTGAAAAAAATCAACTAGAAAAGGTGAAAACACTGAGAATTCTGCAGTTCAGCAAAAGCGTTTCAAGCATCAGCTTTGGTGCAAGACATGACTTCTGGTAATTTAGAGGAAACAATAAATCAAATGTGCTCAGACATGATTAAAACAAATGAAAAGCAGAAGAGGGCACATCGACTCAAACAACAAAAGGCTGGAAAAAATGGAAGAAGTTTTAAATAGATATTCAGATGAGCTGATAAAACTGCAAATATCAGAGGTTAAATTAAGAAAAGGCTGCCTGCGTATCAGACTGCTCAAGAAGAGATGTTTCAAAAATGAGAATTAGAAGACAGAGCAAAAAGGGAAAATCTGAGATTTTTAGCTGTACCAGGGAATCTAGACGGAACAACTGCTTTTATATTAATTTAATGAAGGCACAAATAAGCAACTGGACTGGTATTCCACAGCAGGAACTGTTAACTGAAAGGGCACAGCATGTGTATGCTCCAAATCTGGTCATAAGAAAGCAGCCAAAACCTTTATCAGTCAAGATGCAAACCTACCATCAGAAAGTGTTGATCATGACAAAAGTATGACAAAATGGCAAAATATTAAAAGGTGGACTTAGTAGAGTGTTTGTAGACAATGATTATTCACTGTACACCAAGCATAAGAGAAACCAGGGAATGTCAAGAGACAGGTATGAGACTTAAGTGCTGTATCCAGTTGTCTTCAAAATATTTTTTCCTGGAGGATCAGTTATTTTTTTATGCAGAACAGGCTGAGGAGGAAAAGCAAAAGTTTGCCCCCCCCAAAAAAAAAAAAAATACTGAGTCAAACAGAAGGGGACTCTCTGCTTCTCATTCTTCTGATAATAAAGCACACAGACAGACTTTGACAGTGAAAATCTTTCCACTGTTCCAAGGGAAAATGCTTGAGAGACAAAAGTACAGGCATTGACCAGAAGAATAGGTAGTACATTGGACCTCAACTGAAATCTGGAGTTATAAGATTTAAATAAACAGAAGAACAGCAACATAGATATTAGTCAATAAACATGACACTGCAAAGCATCGATGACATTTATGAAATACAGCTGTATAAGAGTAAATGAAAAGAGTGGACTTTTGTTGAATTTATTAAACTTGTGGGGAACTGAAAAGTAGTCCATCACTTCAAAGTCAAAATAAACTTTATTGTCATTTAGAAGTACACACATGTAGCCTAAACAAAATTGCATGCATCATTCTCAGTTCTTGAGATTACAAAGGAAAGTGAAACACATACAAGTAGAGGAATAAAAATAAAAACTATAATACTACTCCCAATATATGCAAGAAAAAGCAGAGACATTTACCAACACTCATATACGAAAAGAATATTCTCTCCCAAGTTAAATTATCTACCCTATTTTAAAGTAATACAAAACACACTACAGAATGAACAATGCCTAAGTGACTTATCTAATATTGCACTTGAGTGGGTTAAATAATGCTGACTATGGATGTAATAAGTAAATATTGCAATTAATTACAATATATGTAAGTATATATTACAGAAGTAAATAAAAATAAAAAGCCCTACTTTCCTTCTCTCATACAATAAATCAAAACTGTAACAATAACAAGCTTTCCTCTGCCCTCTTTCTAAACCTATCCAAGGAGTTTGATATGGTAAACCACCAGCTACTCCTATAGATACAAAAACTCTCTCCATAGATAACCTGGCAATTCACTGGTTTCATTCAAATCTAAGTGGCAGGCAACAAGCTGTACTATGGAAGGATAACCTATCCTCCCTATTACCAATCACCCTTGGAGTCCCAGAGGGGTCAATATTAGGACCCCTCCTATTCTCCATCTTCATTAATGATCTCTATACAGTCATCCCAAATGCAGCCTGCATTCAATATGCAGATGACTCTACCCTAATCTGTTCTGCTACCTCCTCAATAGACTTACAGACTTTACCCCAAAATACCTTTAACAAAGTTGAAAACTGGCTCACTGATCTGCATCTACTATTAAATCCAAATAAAACAAAGCTGTTACTATTCAGCCCCACTCATAAGGTCCCTTTGCCATCATTTACTATAACATCTAACAATGGCGCCATAATTTCCCCAGAACCTACTACTAAACTATTAGGTGTAATAGTCAACAATAATCTTAAAGTTTGATGTTCACATCGATCGAACCATTAAAACAGTCCATAAGAAACTTGGCTCTTTATATAAGATTAAGCCATTCATAACTCCATCTGCTAGGACTGTGATTGCCAGTACACATTTACTATCAGAACTTCTTTATGCCTCTCCTATTTATACAAACCTAAGTAAATCTAACCTCAATAAATCTCAATAGCTGCTATAATAATATTGCTAGATTTGCCACAGTTTCAGCATATAGAGCACATCACTGCCTTAACCTTAGATCCCTAGGCTGGCTAGAATTACCCCATCTACTTCAGTATAACCAATTAATAGTTGCTTACAAAGTTCTCTACCAGCCAGAAATCACACCTATACTGAAAAATATAATCACCCCCTACAGTAACCTAAAAACACTCCACACTTCTAACAGAATGCTAGTACAAACTGTTAAATCCAACAACTTAGCTGGTGAGTCATTATTTTCCAACTGTGTTGGCAAAACCCCAAACCTACTTCCTGCTGAACTTACTGCAGTCCATTCCTTAACCCAATTTAAAACGTCTCTTAAAAAACACCTAAACATTCACTGCTTATGCCCCTGTACAAACTCAGACTAACCTACTCACTATTCACTTTGTATCACTATATCCTCTGGCTACATGTAGAAACTATCTTTATAATGAGTCTGAAACATCAGCTGTTTTACAAGAATGATTACATGTCTCATTTCTAATGGATTGTGTTACCAAATGGTATGGCTATTTGCACAACTATGTACTACTAAAAATGTATGCGTTCTAGGATAAAAATTAATAATTGTAAAGTTTTTCTGTATGTATTCTGGCAAATATGGAATATGCATCTATATGTTCTTGTATAAAAAAATCTATAATTGTAAAGTCTTCTGTATCTATGTACATGTGGAGCTTTTCTCCCTGGGCCTCCGCTGAAAATGGACCTGTATCCAGTCGAACTTTCCCGGTTAGCAAATGTAAAATAAATAAAGTAAAAATAAATAAATTGACTTATTATATGTCCAGACCCCTGGGATTAGTGCCAGAGTTAAGAAATTAAAATTCACAAGAACATGTGCATTTAATTGAGAACTTTGAGACACATTGAATAACTACTTCAGATCACACCAATAATTACTAAGATAAAAATGCAGGGTAAGTAAAGATGAGACATTGCCACACCCCCACCTACCTGTTAAAGAGAAGAATTTTCCAGGAGTTATTAGCAAAGATAGAAATTACTCCAGAAGTTACAGCTAGTGAGTGGGATAAAATGAAAGTTGACTTTAAAAATAGGGTAGAAAAAGATTTGGATAAGAAGCAATAATTATTTATTGGGGCTGGCAAAGTTTAAAATATTATAAAATAAGGAAAATCTTACAGAGCAAGAAGTGCAATTGCAGAGTGCTAAAGAGAAAATAAGGGAGTGCCTTGTTAATATGCACGAATTTAGTACAAGTGCTGTTTTTGATAACTTCAGAGCACAAAAACTTTTGGCACAAATGTGACGTCCCCTACTCTCCTGGGTCAGTAACTAAGGAACTTCAATTCTCAGTACTGACTCCGATGTGAGACAGTCACTTAAACAGGAGGAATATTTCACAATTTTCCCCTAAGAGCACAACAGGAACATCTCTATAACCTGGAACTAGACTGTATGCTTCTCTACGCCCCAAATATAACTCCTTATTATACACTTCAGAGCAGTGTGTCCCACTTTAAGACCTCTGGCACACTTACACTTAATAAATTAAATCTCACACATCCAAACACTTCTAGCAAATCCTGACACAAATTTCCAGCTGTGTCCCTTCCTCAAAATAATACAGTAACAGGCTGCCACCAATCAGAGCATCTACATGCCCTTTTAAAGGGGTGTCCAATTATTAAAATTAGACATTCAAACAAATGGTAGCATATGACCTAAATCAGTCAGGCTCTTGGAGTGACCTGGGAATTAGCAAGCAGGCTTAAGCACTCTCATATCACTAAATAATACACTGACTGACCAGCCGCAATGTAAGATAATAAACATATTTAATAGTAAGCAAAATGATTAAAAATATAAAACAGTAATTTCAGTAAGCAAACAGAATTCAATCACCAGGAAAATGAAATTAATACTGAAGGATAGAAATAGAACATTTAGAAAACTCTGACTAATTAGCTGTAATCTACTATCTAAAATTAGAACACTGTCCCTGATCTAAACAAAATATTGTAACAGAGCAAATGTAGGCTTACATTTCTTGGTGAGTCCTTTGGGTATCCACTGCTCAGTACAATAACACATCTGTGAACACAACTCAACTGAGAACTGAAGTGAACTCAACCATTCAAACTGTCTTCAGCAGGCTCTTTTATAAGCTAGGTTAACTGCCTTAACTGTTCCAGTTCTTCCTTTCATTTCATTCTTTGAAAATCAACAAACAGCTGTCTATTAAAGTTCCATCCTGTCTTTCAGTTTGACAGTAAACACAGTGCATCTGAACACATTCTGATGACATCATCTGAAGATCAGCCAACTGAGAGACAGAATCTCCTGTACACACAGGCACAGTTAGGCATGTAACAGAACACTGTTCAACTCTTTAAACATCCTGTACAAACAGGATATTAATCAACATGTTAAGAACTTATTTACAATATCATAGCTAGTCATGCTGGTATATAATACATAGGTTAATCTGAAATTATGTACAAAACGTCAGTCAGACATGCTAGCACAAATGACAGTGTCTTAATTTCTTCACAACAATAATTTAGGCTACAGAAAGTAGAAAGCGTTGTTGCCAAGCCTATAATAAGAAAAATAACCAGAGATCCTGTAGAGGCATTAGAGATATTTCAGAAATTTTATGAAAATTTGTGTAAAGCGGAGATGTGGGGAAATCAAGAAAAAGCACAGATGGAAATATTTGTGGAAGACTTAAATATGAGAAGGTTAGAGATAGATGAGTCTAGATGAGGCTCAATAACTAACAGTTAAGATAGGAGGAAACTAGATTAAAATGGTGATATATAATCAATCTACAGGAAAGTCTCCAGGAACAGATGGTAGAAGTTTGGAAGCTAGAAAAAAAGAAAGTGATAAAGATCTGAAAGGTTTTAATGGTATTTTAAAAGGAAGGGAGGCTCCAAAATCCTGGAAAAAAGCCATGGTGGCTGAAATACCTGAAGACAGTAAAGATCCATCTGGTCCAGCTTCATATAAGCCCATTACAATTTTAAACCATGATTATAAAGTGTTTATGTCTATAATGGCTAAGAGAATGGCAAAGGTGAAATTGATAGACATGGACCAACGTGATTTTCTGGAGGGGAGGCAAACATTTGACAACATTAATAGGTTCATAGGTGTTTACTAGGCTAACGACCACAAGGGCCTTTTTAAGCCTAGCCATGCATCCCAAATCTCTGACAAGTTCTGATACCCTTGATAGCTGTAAGCATGGGTCTGGGAGATGAACCATTTGCAGGTTACCTGTTTGCATTAGACACCTAGCTGCCAAACCAGGGATGAATTTCTGGTTTCCCATCCAATTGTCCAAGTTGCACTTGAATTGGGTTAGGGAGAAACTCTGCTTCACATGGATGGGGGGCCTGTTTCACAGATGGGGTAGTCTCTAGGATACATACCTATCACTCCAGCAAGTCCTATTTATATCACAGGCAAGGTTTAAGTCTTTAGAATGGGTCATTCTGGTACTGTTTGTTTTGTGGATATGCAGGAGGTCCATCAGAGTGAGTTCTGACAATGCCCTGCATAGATCTCCCCTCAAAAGCCTGTAGGAGACAGAAAACAGGGATAAGGCCTTGAGGCAGTCTGCATAGGGCATATTACTTACGCCCTGTATTCTTTCATTGAGGAACCTCTGTGGACGTTCCAGTTGTTGGATATGCCTGGTTAGGTGCATACCAAAGGCAGCACTGTACTCAATGATAGGTCTGATGAATGCCGAATACAGTAGAACAATGACTTCTTTGGACTTAGATGCCATACCTTTGTTTAAAAGTTGTGCAACACAGAATGATTTCCTCACCGCTGTAGACACATGATGATCAAAGGCTAGATTACTATCTGTGTGTGTCCCAAGTCCCTGACTATTGGTTCAACTCTAAGGACTGTGTTGTCAGTATGACAGTTACCAGGGATGGATGGCTTCCCAAAGGATACTAGTATGCATTTCTTGGTATTAATTTTAATCCATGGCCCTGACACCAGTTGGTTTGTCTAGGTCAGCCCCTCCTGAATATGATAGTTACCAGTGATGGATGACTTCCCAAAGGATACTATTATGCATCTCTTGGCATTTAGTTTTAGCCCATGGCCCTGACACCAGTTGTTTGTCTATGTCAGCCCCTCCTGAAGAACATTCGTGTCAATGTGAGATTCAATGACAGCTCCTAATTTGCAATCATCTGCAAATTTAGTTAGCCAGAGACCACTGACCTTGACCTTGACTTCTGAGAAGTAAATGCCAAAAAGAAGCAGTCTCAGGACTGACCCCTGAGGGTCTCCACTTGTGACTGGCCTCTTTGTAGAGGTGGACTCCCCAATCCTAACTTTCTGGGTCCTGTCTGTGAGCCAGTTGGCTATCCACTGGTTGACATATGGGTTTGTACCTAACCTCTTGTGTTTGTCAACAATGCCCAAATGGGGTATTATGTCAAATGCCTTGACCAGGTCAAGGTAGGCAGTGTGAGCGATTTTGCCCTCATCCATTGCTTTGATAACCTTCTCAAAGTTGTCCACCAGGTTGAGTAGGCATGATCTGCCCTTGACGAAACCAAACTCGGTTGGGTCCAGTCTGGAGGTTTACTATAACTCTGTTGATCATCTCCATGATAATTCCTTCCAGGATTTACATACACGACTAGTCCGACTTATGGGTCTGTAGTTTCCAGGGTCTGTACATGGCCCACCTTTGTGCAGAGGGATGACTGTTGTCTTTCTCCATTCATGAAGCACGAAGCCTGTTTGGAGGCTACAGTTAAACAGTAATTCCAGAGGCCCTGATAGGTCATGTTTCATGCTATTTAGAAGGTATCCTGGAATACTGTCTGGGCCTGTTGATGCAGTGTTCTTAGTCTGAGAGAGACCATTAAGGACCTGTTCCCTAGTGATAGTAGGGGGAGTTATATTTGATGATATTTCCAGAGGGAAGGTATAGGCGGAAAGAGGAGTAAAGTTGAAGCTGAATGTATCAGCCATGAGGTTTGCTATATCTTCTGGCTCAGTATAGGTGACTCCATTTATAGTGAGCTCTGCACACAATTGTGTATTGCCTTTGAGGTTGTGGACATAGCTACATAATGCTTTGTGGTTGTCCTTGGCCTAGGAGGCCAAACTAACCTCAAATTTGGCTTTGGTAGACCTTATTTGTCCTCTGAGTTATTTGTTTATTTTGATGAGAGTGCTTTTATCCTGCTGGGTGATCAATAAAACAATGATGATACAGAAATAAGCAGGATGTGAGAAAATATCACTGTTATTGGTGGATCTTAATACAGAGAAAGCACTCAACAGAGTAAGCTGGGATTTTATGAGTAGGGCAATGGAAGTGTTTTGCATTTCCTGATACAATAATAAGGTTAATTAGAAGGATATATGAGGGATCAGAGGTGAAAGTCAAAGTGGGAGGGTCTCTGATATGCTGTGTCTGAACAGAGGAACAAGGCATGGGTCTCCACGTTTCCCCTTTGTCATTTGTGTAATATTTAGAATTGCTGGGAAAGAAAATAAGGGACTCAAATTCATGGATATAACTGGTATGCTGTTCAAGAAAAGTTGGCTTTATTTGCAGATGATATTATTTTGTATTTGATGAAACCAAAAAAGGATGTCTCAGTGTTGTGGAACATTTTGACACAGTTCCAATTTTTTGGATATAAAATTAATGAAGATTAAACAAAGGCTATAGCTACAAACTATGTACTCACAAATTAATTTATTCAGCAATACCTATATTTATGGGGACATGATAAATTGAAGTATTTGGGAGTATGGATTAAGAAGGATTCTGTTATGGCAGCTAATGATATGCGAGAAGAGACTAAAAAAAGATAATACAAAAACTGAGAAACTGGAATTTCTTACCCATGGATATTTATAGCAACATATAAGCAGTAAAAATGTTTTTAGTCCCTTTAATTTTAAACACAGATTAGGCATTACTTAGAGGAAAAGTTGTGAATTGTAAGAGTTGATGAATGTTATTTGGGAGGTGAAGGCTCTAAGAGTGAAGTGGGATAACTTGATCCTCCCAACAGAACAATGAGGTATAAGATTACCTGATTTGAAGGGATATTTTAGAGCCACACAGTTAAGGCTTGTATACATAAGAGAAGCAGAAAGCTACAATTCAAAGTGGAAAGGGATGATGATGAGGAAGGGGGGGGGGGGTAATTCATGAAACAAGGAAAGAATGGGATTTTGGATGCAGATCATTTGGGAGAAAAAACAACAGTTATAAAGAATATTATATTCATAAAATAACAGAAAAGTATACGAAGAACTAAGCAAATACAAGAATGGAGAAAGGAGATTCTTCCAATAGGGATGACTGCAATTATGGGTACAGATAATAGGCAAGAGGAGGCTGGAATTTACTGGAGGAAGCTGGCAAATGAACCAGGGTACTAGGAGTAAACAATTTGAGAGGGAAAGGTAATACTATGGGAAGAGGCCAAGAAGACATTTGGATTGCAGGCTAGTACTTGGCTTCCCTATTAGGAATTGATATCTAACAAAGAGAAAATCATAGGGGAATCCTAAATGAAAGACCTGCAATTGTTGAGTTTTTAATTGAATCTAGAACAGAAACTGATGTTAAAAAGGGATAATTATTACGGCATATAAAATATTGCAAGAATCAATCAGAAGAGGTAAAAAAAGATTTGGAAGAGAGATTAGATATGCAATTCACAAAGAAACAATTGGAGAACATATGTATGGCTAATAAATATGCAACAAAATCTAGAGAATTTAGAATTTGTGCCTGAAAGTGTTTGGATAGATACTTTTACACCTGAAGCACACTACAAAAAATTTTTCCTCAGGTAGATTGCAAATGCTGACGGTGTAATGGGGAAAAAAGAGGTACCTGGGAGTAGACGCTGAGCTGGGATACAGGATCTGAATTGCCTAGACATAGAAAGGCATTGTTAAGTTTAATTCTGGTAGCTGCAAAAAAAACAAACAATTACTAGAAAATAGAAATCAAAGTATAAGGCAACTATACACAGAGAATACTGTAACAAAGACAAAACAGGAAGTGGGATCTTTCAAAATGGATAGGGGTAAATTACATAGGAAAAATGGAAATTGTGGGAGCAATGCATGCAGAAAATGTTTTGTTGGTGGAAAAAGTTTAAAAGAAAGCATGAACTGACCAATTTATGCAGTGTTGCTTATATGATATATATTAATATATGTAATGTATAACGTTTATAAATTTGAACTTTTTAATATGGTTTAAAAACTTTTACATATATTTAAGTTTACCTATGTCACAAGTGATAATTCAAATAAGGTGCAAAAAAATCTGAAGTATGGATGAATATGGATGTGATAATAAAATTAAATCTAATGTTACCAGGAAACTTGAAAGAGGAAGAAAAGGTACCAGATTGTGAAGAGACATCATTTTGAATCTGGGCACGATCAGAGAAAGATCCAGAACTGGTCTCCAAGTATTTTCTTTCTTTCTTTGGCACTAGGAACATCATTTAATAAAACCCCTTTCCTACTTGGGAAGAAGGAACTAGTTCTATCATTCACTGGAACAGCATGTGATAAAGAACTTGTGAAAAAAAAAGAGTCTGATTAGGAAGATGAAGAATGATCACTTGGAATGGAATAATTTCCTCCCTCTGTTGTTTATAATCCTGAATACTTTCAAAACCCATTTCTCAGAAGCTATCTGTTGTCAAAAGAGAAAAATGGAGATTCAGAATTTCTGGAAGAATAAAGGGACCAAGGTGGGAGGGGGTCACAAGGTGTGTTGAATAGTCATTTAAGCTTGTTGGACTGTACTTTGTTTTGGAAGGTTCAAGACTTCTTTTTGAGACCCCCTTGCCATTTCTTCTTAAATGTCTGTTGAGGCTATTTATTTGACTTTTTCCAAAACTGGATAAGGAGACAGAAAATGCATTGGAAAATTTGGAAAAGAAGGTTGAAAAATCTTAAAGATCCCCTTGGTCAGCTTGTCCCTTTCATCACACTTTCTGATCACCTCTGCTGCAGGGGGGCCAAACACTAAATCTCTTATCCAAGGGTGAATTTAAAATCTCATTTTTAATCATCATATGGAGGTTCTGAGAATGCAGTCATGGAAACCACCTCAAAACAATGCCAGTGGCCATAGCCCTAGAAGAAGTATCAGAGTCTCTCTCTCTCTCTCTCTCTCTCACACACACACACACACACACACACACACACACACACACACACACACACACACACACACACTGTAAATAATGAGTAGTGACCTGTGCAATTGAAGAAACTAAGTTATTTAAAGCAGATTTTCCTCACAAGAATAAACTGCAGATAAAGCATTCATCACACTTTCATAATAAGTCAAGACAAAATTTTTAATACACAAGCCTGGAAATTCAAATTTCTGAAACTCAAAGTTGCACAGCAATGGGATCAACTAGAGCTACTGCTGCTAGATCAGGTTTGGGAATAGTGTATGAAAATTTACGAGACTGAAGAACTTTATACATTCTGTCTACCCTTTTTATAGGCAGCTGCCTGACTATCAGGAAAATTTTAGTCATTAATACACACATCCTCTAAAGCAGACATAACAGGAGGAATGGGTCTAAGATCTGGAAAATCATTCTGTTTCAACTCATAGTATTTTCTGAAGGACTGAGAAACCTCAAGTGTTCTCCAACTGAAAAAACACTGGCACACTTTTGCAACAGTCTCAGAGAAACAGAACCCCCCAAAGGAATAATCAGACACTGAGTTCTTTCCTGAGTCTGAATCACAAATCTAAAAAAAAGCCTATATCTATCCTTGCATCTTCCTATTCAGATACAGAATCATGAATCTCATCAGGAAAAGAGGTATCCCTCTTTCTTTTATCAGACACTACTTTACAAGAAGGATCAACAGCCTAAATTACATCATGTGATACAACCAGTAGACTACCCCAATCCAAAGAAATTTGAGGAGTAGATAACTGCTTGGTTTGCTGTTACTTTTTCACAGGAAAAATTAGTGTTACTAATAGCAGTAGCAACAGCTTCCCTGGGAATGGATACAGTATTCTGACACAACAGGGAAACCTTCCTTGTGCCCTCTGCCAGTACTGAAAGAGTGTCTCTCCCTTGTCCACTGAGGGGACCCCAACAGCCGCAGAGGATGTGGCAAACCTCTGGTCCATAGTGGCTATAGGTGCTACACCAGGGAGATCTGGGATAAAGATGAGTGGTCTGAGGTATAATAAATGGCCACAGCAGAGTCATCCACCTGCAGCTAAGCCAAGTTACTATCCTGCTGTGGTGTCAAAGGCTCTTTGCTTAATTTCTTATTTTTGTGGCTGGAAGGAGGACTAACTGTGAAACTGTTAGTCTTTTTCATGGTCAAGCCAAAAATGGTGCCACTTTTACAGGGAAGACAAACAAATAGAGGTAAATACTAAGTCTAGAAAAGTTACTTTGACAGAAAAATACAGTAAAAACAACTTTAACACACTGTGCAAGCCCCACAAAAGTAAAATAAACAATTTTCCACAGCAAAAATGTTTTCAGTTACTTTACACCACTTTTAAAGTTAAAGGAAAAATGAAAACGAGTACTCCATTTAAAATTACTTTACAGTTTCATGACAGTTCATTAAAACACAACCCTTCCTAGCTTTACAATACATTTCCTGAAGAGGAAAGGGGTAAAACAGCAACACAAATAATAAAATGGGAGAAGTTTTTTCCCCAAAAGAGAACTTATCGGCCCAGCAAAGGAACAGCACAAACCGACCATTGATCCTCAAAGCCAAACTCTGAAGCGCTTTGCACCCAAACTTGTCTTTTAGTCAGTTCAGCTCAAGCTGCTTGATGGTTTGAGCATGTTGAAGGTGCCCGAAGCTTTGAAAGCTGGCTGGCTGTTATAGCCTTGGCAGGATATAACCCAAATAGCTAAGGCTACTGCGACAGTGATCAATACGATGAACACCAAAAAGTAACAGCTTAAAGCCATTAGTGCAACAGAAGAGCACTTTGTTTCTGTTTGCTATCCATGTATCTCAAGTGTCCATTATTTTTGCAGAGCATCTTAATTTGTACCTCATATTTTTGCTCTGTCCATTGTAAAATTTTTGATTTTCTGGTACATCACTATGTTGATAAAGACAGACTTGAGTTTTAAATACTTATGGTTCTAAAATTTAATGTTAAAGCAAAGCCTGTTGATGTTCATCGTGCATACAGCTGCAGTCATAACAGATGGGTTATCCTGCCATCAGGCGGGTCCTCGGTGGGCCGAATTCCAAAGTCTAGGTCCGGCGTCAGTTGTCGTCGCTTCTTCCCTGACGTCAGTGCGGCAGGGGTATAAAAGAACCAGATGACGCCATTTTCTCCAGTCTTTCTTGCCACGCGGTGCCCGAAGCAGAAGCAGTTCACAAGTGCCAGTCGGCCAGCTCCTGAGATTTACGAAAATATTTCAGCCGAAGTCTTCTTGAAAGCTAAGTACCCCGTTGGGGAAACTTTTCTTGCCTCAGACCGATGTCAGACAAAGTTAATAATTGCATTTCATGTGGGAAGCAAATACCGCATAATGATTTCCATTCCTTCTGTATTCCTTGCTTAGGCCCAGACCACGACGTCTCGGCCTGCCGTTTTTGTGCTAGATTCAACAAACGCACTATTAAGCGTCGGGCGGAGTTCGCCCAACACTATTTTGGTAAAAAATTTAATTACATTATGTCGTCGGATACTCAGACTCCAGTTTTGAGTAAAAGACGCAAAGATAAGGACCGACATATGAGGTCCACGACTTCTACCGACACCACACTAAAGCCGGCTACCGGTGTTCCGGTTCTCAGCAAGGCGCCTACGCAGCCCCTGAGTACCGATGACGCTTCTTTAGCGGTGTCTTCTGTGCCCGAGGTCGCAGGCTCCTCGGCCCCCACTTCGACTACAGATACCGATGCCACACTTGGGGAAACTCAGAGTTTAGACGGGCCTGCCACTTCTCAAGGTGTCTTCAGGCCTTCCTCTTTTTCCATTAAGGCTTTCGCAAAATCTAAAGCAGCCATGAAAACTAAAAGACAAGCTCCACAGAGCCCCTCTCAAGGCCCCATGCCTAAAAAACAGATGCTCAAAATGGCTGAGGATTTGATTACTCTTATCAGGGGTTCTCAACCCCCCTCGGACAAAGACCTAGATTGGAGGAAGACTACCCTTCCTCAGACCAAGCCTCTATTACCTCAGAACATTCTGAGGACCAGGAATATTCATATTCCCCTTTTGAAGACTCTGATGCTGAGGAGTCCATTCCCTCGGTCTCCCTCCCTGAGGACTATTCTTTTGGGGAAACCTTACATACCTTGAAGGAACACTTTCACTGGGAAGGCCAAGATTACTCAGATTCCAAGAAAAGGCTCAGGGATTTTCTCTTGCTTCCCCAGCACAGGCCTCTAGCTATCCCTCCTGTCTTGGATATATTAGATGATGCGTACACAGAAGCCAGCCTCAACCCAGATTCTTTACCTCCAGCTCCTGTTAAACCTGACAGGTATTACCGGGTTCCTGATTCACACCAATTCCTATACAAAAGCCATGCTGCTGATCCAGAATCTATTTCACAGGGTCCCAAGGGAATTAAGGCCTCTACTGCCAAAAACCCATTACCTTCAGAGAGAGATTCCAGAGCTTTAGAAAGGTGGGGGAAAAAGGTATACACCTCGGCCACTTTAACCATGAGGGCATTAAACTGTCAGTTCCATATGTTAAAGTATCAACAGTTTTTGTTATCTCAGTTGAAAAGCAAAATGACACAACCTGAGCAACCAGATTTAAAGGAGTTGCAGGATTTGTTGCATAGTGCAGAGCAAGTGGGTAAACATACCTTGCAATGTGGTTTTGATGCTTTAGAGGCCTCATGTAGAGCTGCTGTTACAGGGTCTGTCATACGTAGACATGCTTGGCTCAAAGAGCAAACCTTGCCAGATCATGTCAAAGCTAAATTACTAGATGCACCTCTTCAAAAAGATGTATTATTTGGTGTTAAAGCTGAGGAGGTACTAAAGAAAATGGAGGAAAAGGCAAGATCAATGCAAACAGTGAAAGATTTCCTACAGGTACAACCTCCACGTTTCAGCAGAAACTGGCCTTCAAAAAATTGGTCCTTTCCAGCCACGGACAGACCTCAAAGAGGTAGATACAGGTGCCCGAGGGGTAGAGGGCAATCTCAAGGATCATTTAGAGCCAGACAATGGCAAGCACCTACACCAAGAGGTGGAGAAGATAGATCACAGTCATTCAGAAAGCAGACACTATGACTTTCACCTTTGCATGCCAAGCAAAGCTTTAATGGCAGCACCTTTAGGCAGAAAACTGGCATTATTTTCAAAGAAATGGCATATTGTCACAAAAGACAAATGGATCCTGGACATTATAGACAGAGGCTACAGATTCCATTTTCACACCCTTCCAAAAATGAGAGGCATGCCAAACCTGCCACAAAATCAAAGGGCAGAGGCACAAAAACAAATTTCAGCTCTCATGGACATGAAAGCTATTCAAGAGGTACCTGCAAAAGAACAGGGTCAAGGTTTTTATTCCAGACTATTCCTGGTACCAAGGAAGGACAAAGATTGGAGACCTATTTTGGACCTATCCATCCTAAACACATATTTACTCGTACCAAAATTCAAGATGCTCACATTACAGCAGCTTCTTCCCATGCTGGGCAAGGAGTCTTGGCTGGTAACATTGGACCTCAAGGAGGCATACCTACATGTCCCTATCAGATAAGATTGCAGAAGATACCTCAGATTTCTTGCAGGTTCAACCTATTATCAATTCTCTGCATTGCCCTTTGGCTTATCTACTGCACCCAGAGTGTTTACGAAATGCCTGGCATCAGTAATTGCCTTCTGCAGACTTCAAGGGATACAAATATACCCATATCTGGATGACTGCCTGATCCAAGCGGACAGCAAGCACATACTTCTAAAACACCTGGTGTTTGTAATAAAATTGTTGAACTTTCTGGGATACACAGTCAACAAAAAGAAATCAAAACTAATACCCTCTCAAACAATAATTTTCCTGGGTGCCAGCTTGAATACAAACACCCAGATGGCCTACCTCACGCCAGAGAAGCAAGGGCAACTATCTCAATACTTCAGAAAAATGGCAACCTTCACCAGGCTAACTGCAAGAAAAGTCCTGCAGGCTCTGGGATTCATGGCATCTTGTATCCTGCTGATCCCATGTGCAAAGCTGCATATGAGGAAACTTCAATGGTACCTAAAAAACTTATGGTCTCAACACAGCCACAGTTTGGAAACAATTATACCACTCATTCCATGTCTTCAAAAGGAATTTCTGTGGTGGGCTCTAGCATGCCAAAGAAACATAGGTCTCCCCTTCTGCATGCTTCAAGCAAATCAAATCATCACAACAGACATCTCGGACTATGCCTGGGGGGTGCACATGATAGATCAGTGCATTCAGGGCAAATGGTCCCAAAAAGAGAAGCACCTACACATCAATCAAAAGGAAATGCTAGCAGTACAAAATGCTATTATGGCCTTCAAAGACCTACTGCATCCAGGCCAGCTATTGATAAGGACAGACAACACCACAGTGATGTGGTACATAAACAAACAGGGAGGAACTCATTCATACCCCCTGTGCAGACTAGCCATGTCCCTTTGGAACACGGAACATGCTGGCAGACAACCTAAGCAGAAATATGACAGATCCACATGAATGGAAGTTGCATCCTCAAGTTTTCGCAAAGATAATTCAGGCATGGGGACAGCCAGACATAGATCTCTTCGCTACCCACAGAAATTACCAACTGAAAAAATTTTGCTCAAGGACCTATCATCCACAGGCCTGGAAAGTGGATGCACTTTCTTTCAATTGGACAACATTGACAGTCTATGCCTTTCCACCTCTTCCTCTGCTGCCCAAAGTTCTATTAAAAGCCAGAGCAGAGAGGCCAAAGATGATTCTCATTGCTCCAGACTGGCCAAGACAACACTGGTATCCACTCCTGAAGAGCCTGACGCATTCCCCACCATGGATCCTGCCTCTAGTGCCTCTTCTGTTGACCCAGCACAACTTCAAAACTCTTCACAGTCAGCTGAAAACCCTCAGTCTAGCCGCATGGAGGATTCCTTGATTTCCCAACAGACCCTCCTCTCCAAGGAGGTGCAGGATGTCATCTTGGAGGCCAGAAGACCTTCTACTAGAAAAGCCTACTCCGCCAAATGGAAACGGTTTTGTGCCTGGAATCAGAAAAAGGGCCAGAATCCTTGGGTACAAAATTTACCTCAAATATTACAGTACCTAGCTGAGATGTTAAACAGTGGACTTTCCTTCTCCTCCATCAAGATCCATGCTTCAGCCATTTCTGCACAATACAACACTGATCCTCCTTTATTCTCTCATCCTCTCTTAAGACAGTTCCTCAGAGGGGCTAAGAATATAAAACCCCCAAGGAAACCACCAGTACCTGCTTGGGACCTCAACTTCATTTTAGAAAAACTGACCCTGCCTCCATTTGAGCCAGTTGCTTCAACAGAACTGCAATATTTGTCATGGAAAACAGCCTTCCTTCTGGCTATCACCTCAGCACGCAGGGTTTTGGAACTACAGGCCCACATGGCTGTGCAACCTTTCATCATTTTCCATCAGGACAGAGTTTCCTTACGAACCAACCCTTCCTTTATGCCAAAGGTAGTATCCAGTGTAACCTTGAATCAGACTATCCACTTACCTACCTTTTATCCTAACCCACAAAACAAAGGGGAAAGACTACTACATTCCTTGGACATTCACAGACAACTTCGTTATTATTTGGACAGGACAAAGCCATTCAGAAAATCAGATCAACTCTTTGTGTCCTATGCTACAGGTGCTCAAGGAAAGGCTATCTCCAAACAGACAATCTCAAAATGGATAGCCCACTGCATAAGCTTTTGTTACTCATTTCATGGAAAAACTGTACCTACAAGCATCAGATCTCACTCCACAAGGGCCACAGCTACCTCTGCAGCTTACCTCAGGGGGGTTCCTACCAAGGACATTTTGGAAGCAGCCACTTGGAGTTCTGTGCACACTTTCTCCAAGCACTATCACCTTCCACTTTACTCTAAATCTAGAGCGGACTTTGCCACAGCAGTCTTGCAGGGCATCCTTGCTCCTCCTAGTTCCACTTAGTGCCTGCCACCCCTTTTTAGCTTTGGGATTCTACCCATCTGTTATGACTGCAGCTGTATGCACGATGAACATAGTACAGTTTTGTACCTACCATAAATGTAGATGTTCGAGTGCTAATACAGCTGCAGTCCAGGTTTCCCTCCTTCCATCCCCTCTTGGGACAGGCCTTATGACAAACACCTCCTCATACAACCTGATTGGGGTATTCTTTTATGGTGTATTTGATTGCAAACTACTGTTTTTTGATTATATTACATTGCATTATTACATAAGTTTATGTTTTGCCTTCCTTCTGGGGGCACCTGACATCTGGGGCAAGAAAAACTGAAGAAAATGGTGTCGGCTGGTTCTTTTATACCCCTGCCACACTGACGTCAGGGAAGAAGCGACAACAACCGACGCCGGACCTAGACTTTGGAATTCGGCCGACCGAGGACCCGCCTGACGGCAGGATAACTCATCTGTTATGACTGCAGCTGTATTAGCACTCGAACATCTACATTTATGGTAGGTACAAAACTGTACTTTCTATTAACTTTACATGAATTAGAGCAATATTTAAAATCTGTCCATGACTTTGATCCTTTGTCCACCTGGTATTTCTAGATTTGTCCAGAACTCTTAACAAACATTATGACAGATATGCTGCTATCTGTTTGACAGAGCTCACTAAATTCTTTACTAGCTTTTGAGCCAGTAAAACACTTTGCTCTAGTAGTACATGGTGCAGGTAAAGCTGCATGCCCTATAAAAAAATTATGATCATGTTTCAGGTCACCGATTAAAACCTTTTATTATGTGTATACTTTGCTCTTGAGGGGAACTTCTTGGCATCCATGTTTTGAATACATAAAATGCTGGGTATTGGTGTAGAAAACAGATCATAATCCTCTATGTAGTACATGAAGCAATGTGACTACACTCTAAAAACTGAAAAAAAAGGCAAGCTTGCTAAGCAGTTTCCTGTTGCTCTGTTAATATATTGTCTCAAGGTAGGTTTGTTTGGGTAGTGGATATGGTTATCCATCAAAGAACAGCAGCAGTAGGGAAAATGGCATTGAAAGCTCTTAGATACTTCACTCTGTCATGCTTATCAAATTAAAGTTATGCACTCACTATAACTATGTATCTGTGTTGCCTACATTCATTCTTTCTCAACTGATGGGTCTTGGATCTGGCTTGGCCATATTTACTAGACTCTCGAATCCAACTCTTGATCACCTCCCTTTACCCATAATGCTCCAGTCACCTTACAATACCTCAGATCAAGTTCGCTGCCAAATAAACAATATAAATAGAACCAACCTCAGGCTAAGACAAAATAAAGGCTAGTAGAAATCAGTCTGGGGCACAAACCTGTAACAGAGGCTCCACAACCACTTCACTTCATGAGTTAAAGGGAAGGAATGGTTGAAGTTGAGGAAGAATGAAAAATGGACAACACAGGTGCATTGTTACGGTGAGTACATAACTGTAATATGTGATGTTCTTTTCATTCTTCCTCAGCTGATGGGACAGAGTCTCCAACTACTTGAACCTTGGGTAGCCCTCATGGGAGGATATTATGGAGTACTGCAAAACCAAAAGCAGCCCTGCTCCTGGAAGTCAAATCCAGTTTGTAATGAGCATTAGACCAAGTAGCCTGCAGCACAAATGTCA
The DNA here is from genome assembly GCF_019279795.1 of Protopterus annectens. NCBI lineage: Eukaryota > Metazoa > Chordata > Ceratodontiformes > Protopteridae > Protopterus > Protopterus annectens. The sequence continues at coordinate 458,344,824 of NC_056725.1, read as the reverse complement.
TCAATAAAAGTTCTAGACCAGAATGCTGATGATGTCACAATGACTTTGGTTGAGTGTGTTTCAGGGGATCTAGGCAAGGAAAAACCTTGTTGACTTTTACAGTGAGTAAATGTGTAATCCATCTGGCTAAGGTAACCTTAACTGGTTTCCTCAGTTTGTTGGGGGAGAATGAGACAAACAACTGATCTTGTTTGTGTTTGTGTCTTTCGGCTTTTCCCGGTTAGGGGTCGCCACAGCAGAACTCCGGTCCGCTAATGATTGGTAGTGGATTTATACGTACCAGGTTACCAGCCCTGACGCACAACCTTCAACGAAGGCATGCCCCATTCACGTATGTCTCCACACAGAAGACGCTCTAGCTGAGAATCGAATGGGACAACATCTTGCTATGAGGAAAAAAATTGATCTGACTTTCTGAAATCTTTTGCTCTATGTAGATAAAAACAAAGTTGTCTATGTACATCCAAGAGCTGAAGCATGTATTCACCTTTATTAGCAAAGTTGGGAAAGAAAATAGGCAAATTAATGGTTTTGTTAATATTTGCTTCTAGGGCTACTTTAGGCAGGAATGATGGATTAGTTTGTAAGGTAACCATCTTTGTAAAAGATCAAGAAAGGATTTGGAAGAGAGCACGTGGAGCTCGAATACTCATCTAGCAGTTGTAATGGCCACAAGAAAGGCAGTTTTCCATTTTGAAAATTTTAAGATATCACTGCCAATTGCACTTTAGCAGTAGAGAAACTAGTCCCTTCATGAAAAATGGATATTAAAAAAACCCCAACGGCAGAAATGAAGGCAGTGAAGGGGTCTAATTCTCTCTGGAGAGCCCAAACAAAGAAAGCTTTCCACTTAGTTTTGTAGATTTCCCTGGTAGAGGCCTTCTAAGAGAACAGTAATATTTGTTGGACTGGGAAAGAAAGCCTGGGCTGTCTAAATATCAGTCAAATAGGAGAAACCATGCGAGCAACTGGAGGACTAAAATAGTTGGGTGATCTATCCCTGTGTGATGAGAGACAAAGTCTGCATTGGGGTCCACTATCCAGGGTGGATATGGAAGGTGAGACCAAAGGAAAGGGAACCACACTTGACAAGGGAAAAGGGGGGCAATAAGAATAACCATGCTCTTCAACTGGGAATTAGAGCTTTTGGGGATAAGCATAAAGAAGACTGGAGGGCCAAATGTGGACTAGAGCATCTCTCGGTGACTCCCTGGAGGGGGGAATCAGGGAGAAGAACCTGCTGCACTTGTTGAGGCACTTGTTCTTCATGGGAGAGGCAAATAGATTGTAGCAAGTTTGGTCCCGTTGACTGAAAATCCTCTCTGAAACTAATTGATTGAGAGTCCACTCATGAGGCATCAGAGTGAACCTGCTGAGTTTGTCTGCTAGCACGTTGGATTTCCCTGGGATGCGAGTTGCTAAAAGAAAGTGGTTGGAGGAGATACCCACTGCCACATTTAATTGACTCGCAACAAAGATGATAAGATTGGGTTCTCCCTGTGGGGGAGATATCTCCTCATGAGTCTTGGAAAGGACCTTGGGACTTATGAAACCACATTTTCTTACCTCCTCAATGATTCCTAGAAAAGGAACTCTGAGGGATAGAGAAACAGATCCCTACAGCAAAGGTCTATCCATCCTGCTCATTCTGAAAAAAATGTTTCCTTAAGAGTGGGGCCAAAGAAGGATGATCCATGAAAAGGAGCACTAATGGATGAAGAATTGAGCTCCACAAAGTCATGCAAGTGCATCCAGGCATGTCTTCTAACAGCTATGCCTGAACCAGCCCCCTGTGAGGTACTCTCAGCAACATGGGAAATTAACCTCATGGAAACATTAGAGTTGGATAAAAGCTTGACCAGCTGTGAAGACATTTTCTTGTGAACCTCCACAGACATTTAACAATTTTTAAAACAGTTTAAAAAAAAATCCTAGCTTGTTTCCTGCCTTTCCTGTAACTTGTCTAGTCCAGATACAGACTTGCTGTATCCAGGACTGTTTGTAAGCTCCTGAGCCCCCCAGGCTTTTGTGTGTTAGAGGGAAGCCTTCTAGCTTACCAGTAGGAGTGTTAAGTATTAGGTAGCCTATCTACCACAGGAGGAGAGGTTTCTGGCCCAGAAATTATAGTTTATTGGCTGTTTGGGAAGCTATTCCATCTCTTTCAACCTTCTGATTCAAAAGCCTGTGTTTGTGCTTGTTTCCTGCCTTTCCTGTTACTAGTCTAGTCCAGGTACAGATTTGCTGTATCCAGGACTCTTTGTAAGCTTCTGAGCACCCCCCCCAACCCTTTCTGTGTTGGTGGGAATCCTTCTAGCTTATCAGTTGGAGTGGTAAGCATCAGGTAGCCTATCTACCACAGGAAGAGTGGGTTTTGGCCCATACATTGTAGTTTATTGGCCGTTTAGGCAGTTTTCCATCTCTTTCAACTTGTTGGCTTAAAAGCCTACATTTGCGCTTGTTCCCTACCTTTCCTGTAACTAGTCTAGCCCAGGTACAGATTTGCTGTATCCAGGGCTCTTTTTAAGCTTCTGAGCCCCTCAAGCCTTTCTGTGTTGGAGGGAAGCCTTCTAGCTTATCAGTGGGAGTGGTAAGCATTAGGTAGCCTATCTACCACAAGAGGAGTGGTTCCTGGCCCAGAAATTGTAGCTACTGGCCATTTGGGAAGTTTTTTCCCATCTCTCTTTCAACTTTCTGGTTTAAAAGCTGCACTTGTGCTGTTTCCTACCTTTCCTGTTACTAGCCTAGTCCAGATACAGAGTTGCTGTATCTAGGACTATTGGTAAGCTTCTGAGCCCCACAAGCCTTTTTGTGTTGGAGGGAAGCCTTCTAGCTTATCAGTGGGAGTGGTAAGCACTAGGTAGCCTATCTACCATAAGAGGAGTGGTTCTGGCCTAGAAATTGTAGTTTATTGACTCTTTGGGCAGTTTTTTCCATTTCTCTCAACTTTCTGGTTTTAAAGCCCATGTTTGCGCTTGATCCCCACCTTTCCCGTAACTAGTCTAGTCCAGGTGCAGATGTGCTGTATCCAGGACTGTTTGTAATCTTCTGAGCCCCTCAAGCCTTTGTGTTGGAGTGCAGCCTTGTAGCTTATCAGTGGGAGTGGTAAGTACCAGATAGCCTGTCTACCACAAGAGGAGTGGTTCTTGGCCCAGAAATTGTAGTTTATTGATCATTCGGGAAGTTGTCCATCTCTTTCAACTTTCTGGTTTAAAAGACCACATCTGCACTTGTTTCCCATCTTTCCTGTAACTAACCTACTGGAAAGCACTAGAAAGCCTTAAACTGATACAAGCCTTCTAGCTTAAAAGAGAGACTTTGGAGTGATTGAGTATCAGTTTTCTGTATTTTCTTGCTGTACTTAACTGTTTTCTGCCTAAACACTAATTTTTTCCAGCACTTATTGTGATTTAAAAGCTTGTTTTTTTCACATATTGTACTTATTTGACTACCTGCACTTTTAAAAAGTTGTTTTTTGTTTAAATAAATTGTTAACTTTTGTAGGCTACACACTAAAATGTGATAGCCTTTTCTGATCACTTGTAGTCGTTTAAAGCCGTTTTAAGTGTACTTTTTACTGTTTTTGCCTTGTCTTTTCTAAAAAAAGAAAAAAAAATTCTTGTTTCCCACCTTTCCAAGCTAGTATAGTCCAGTTTTCAGGATAGTGCTGAATTCAGGGCTGTGTTACAAGTTTCTGAGTTACCCATACCTTACTTGGATACAGGGAAGTTTCTCTGTTCACCTGTGAGAGAGGGGAACTTTGAGCAGCCATCTGTCCCTGGAGGAGTGGTTCCAGCCCAGAAGTTAGTAGTTTACAACCCTCATTTGCACGGTTTTGTGTGCAGGGCAGCATTGGTTAGCTAGGGCTAAATTATTCCCGGCTCCACTAAGTTTCCTCTTCAGTTTTTCACTTGAAACTAGTCTAACTCTCAATCTAAGCACTCAAAAAGCATCCTACAGTCCAGCACTTGCTCAGACCTAATAGCAAGCACTAATATACCCAGATACTTGACTGCCTAGTAGGGCAAGGCTCTTTATCCACCCCTCACCAACCAAGTGACTAAGCAGCTCACCCTACTATTCAGGCATGACCAAAGGGCAACTTCAGGTGTACTCTCCAGTCCAGCTGGTGAATCTGGGTATGCTGAGGCAATGTTACAACTGCCTCATGTACACAGACAGCCCTCTCCTCCTACCACAAAACACTAACATATGCGAGAGATGCAATTATACACCCAAACTGGAGGCTAAGGTCTCTCCACCCAAGACTGGAACAGACAGTCATGAGAAGAAGGTTAACACTTGCACCACACCTCCAGCCTCACACAGACCTACTAAACCAGCACTGGCAAAAAATACAGAAATACACAAAGTCCTACTCTGAGGCTCTAAATAAAAACCTACAAAAGCATCAGAGAGCTCCAAAGCAGACACCCACAAAACCTGCACATCCCGTCACAAACCAGACAACACATAAAACACAAAATCAATGTGCTGCACAATCACAGCCCTTAAGGTGAAATAACATACCTAACACACTAGTAATAGGTGACTCAATAGTCAGGCACAGTGACGTCCCACTCACTAGGCTGGACAAGGAGAAGGTTACTGTTAGCTATCGGGAGCCAGAATCCGCCACATAACACAAGCACTCAGGTCACTCCAGAACAAGTACAAATATGACTCTGTCATTGTTCATGTTGGTGTGAATGACCTGAGATGTACCTCCCTGGACTACATGAAAAGAGACATGGAAGAGCTTTCTGGTCATGTAGTCCAGGCAGGTATGACCCTGGTCCTGAGTAGAATCCTGCCTTCACCAAGAATGATATCTCAGTATAAAGAAAAACATGATCAATTTCAACAATTGGCTAAGCTTCTGGTGTCTTTCAAAGGGGATCCAGTGTCTGTCAGCCTGGGATGACATGCTCGACAAGCCACGTTGCTTCGCAAGTGACAGCTTGCACCTGTCACCCCTTGGCTTTTGAATACTGGCCAAGGCTCTTGCTGCCCCCATACTGCCTTTTTTAGGCAAGGCTCAAAATTCAAACCCACCACCGTAAACAGCACAAGCAAAAAATGAGGGTTATGTTACTCAATGCCAGGAGTTTAAATCTCAAAATGCATGCACTCAAAGCACTCCTAAGTATGGCTCATGGCTCCAGACAGCACTCCAGCACTACTGGGCTACAACTCATATCACACATTTCAGCCACAGAACACAGACTGAAACACAAAAGGAGGGGGTGTATCCATATTCATCAAGGATACTCACACCTCCAGGTTAGTGGTGCAGCATGATACCTCTGAGATCATCCATGTGCAACTAACATCGGGCAAATCTGCAATGCAAATTGTGGCCTGCTACAGATCACCATCCATGACCCAGGACCACCACTCCGCCTTTCTGGAGATACTGGAAAACATGAAGGTCCTACCAAACACTCTGATATTGGACAATTTCAATTACCCTACCATTAACTAGGAAAACTACTTGAGTACAAACTCCCAGGCTCAGCGCTTCCTGGAATTTAGCAACTCAAATGCCCTGGATCAGCTGGTAAACTCTCCTACCAGAGGCCGCAACATATTGGACCTGGTCATCACCAGCATGGGCGACAGGTGTTGCGTACCGGAGGTCAACCCGTCACTGGTTAGATCAGACCATAAACTAATCACCCTGGATGTCCACAGCCCACCACCATCCCCAACCAAGGAAACCACAGTGAAAAACTTTTCTAAAGCAAACTTCACCTTACTTAAGGCAGAGGTGGTAAGTTTCACAGCCCCCACGCTAAAGGATAACACTGCCCAAGATGCAGAATCCTTTACAATTGCACTCTATGAGCACCTACAAGGATGCATAGATTGTGCCATCCCTAGCAAGACCAAGACTCACTCCCCTAAGAGAAGGAAACCAGTCTGGTGGACCCCTGCCATAAACAGGTTATACAACAGAAGGAGGAACATCCCTGATCAGTATCAGTAAGAAACTAAGGTCCCTCATAAAATCATCCAAGGCTTACATCAAAAGAAAAATAGCCAAGGATTCGAAAGATAACCACAAAGCCTTCTTTAGCTATGTCAAGAATCTAAGTGGCAACTCGCAGATATGCTCTGAGCTAGAGCAAAATAACACAAAATATACTGAACCTACTGATATTGCCAACATCCTGGCAGATAGATTCAGTGCAAACTTCACCTACCTCTCACCTTCAAAAGGGCCCACAACAATACCAGAAAAGTGTAGTGTCCCGGAAATCACAGAAGCACAGGTGAAAACAACCCTTTCAAAAGCCAAAAACACAGCATCACTGGGGCCAGATGGTGTCCCAGGCTGCGTCTTGCAAGAACTACAGAACGAACTAACCCCCCACCTAAACACGCTGTTCAACCTCAGCCTCTCCACAGGCTACGTGCCCATAGAATGGTGCACAGCAACAGTTATTCCTCTCCACAAAGGAGGGGCCATAACTGACCCTGGTAACTATCATCCCATAAGCCTGACTAGCCTGATCTAAAAGGCTATGAGGCGCATCATCATGGAGCTCATTAACAAAGACATTGGGAACCTCCAAACACTTGATCCGACCCAGTTCGGCTTTGTTAAGGGCAGATCATGCCTACTAAACCTGGTTGACTTCTTCGAGACAGTCACCAAGGCCATAGACAAGGGAAAGGTGGTTCACACAGCCTACCTTGATCTTGCCAACACCATTCCTCACTCGGGTATTATAGAAAAATTCACCAGCCTGAACATAAACCCCTACGTCACAAGATGGGTTGCCAACTGGCTTACATACAGAACTCACACGGTAAGAATAGCAGGCTCCAGGTCTAACTCTAAACCAGTCACAAGTGGTGTCCCGCAAGGCTCGGTTCTGGGACCCCTACTGTTCTGCATATATTTCTCAGAAGTACAGGCAAACACAGGAGGACTATGGCTAACCAAATTCACTGATGACTGCAAACTGGGAGCCATAATTGACTCTCTGGCTGACATGGACATCCTTCAAAAAGGCCTTACTGAGACAGACACCTGGTGTCAAAGTCATGGCCTCAAGCTAAATGCCAAAAAATGCATAGTCATCCCATTTGGGAAAAACAAAACACCCACGAATTACCACATAGGCGGCAGCCCCCTTACAGAAGAGGTAATAAGAGATCTGGGGACCCAGGTAGATAGTAATCTCTCCTTTGACGATCATATTGCCAAAGTAGTTAGGAAATCCTTCAATGTGGCCCATCTAATTACTAAGGGGTTTGCATCTAGAAATAAAGAGGTTATAGTGCCCCTCTACTCGTCACTCATCAGACCCATCATAGAGTACAATGCCCCATTTGGGATGTACCTCACAAGACACTACCAGCAACTGGAAAGACCACAAAAGCACCTCACTAAGAGGATCACTGGCCTCAAACATATGTCCTTTGCAGCCCGACTGAAAAAACACCGGCTGTACTCAGTGGCATATCGCTTACTCAGAGGTGATCTCTGCCTGACTTACAAAGCCATGTCCAACTCAGACTTGATGGACATGCTCCACCTAAAGAAATCCAAGTCACTGCGAGCCACATGCTCTAGTGAGCTAAACCTCGCCACAACAATAAATAGAACATGCTGGAGGGATAGATTCCTGTCACAGAGACACCCCATGCTTTGGAACAAAATTCCTAACTACATTAGGCAGAGCCCCTCACTAACACTCTTCAAGAGAAGCCTTGACGAGTGGATGGGTAACAGAAAATACACCCCTGGGATCACTTCATTGGCTCTGCTTGACAGAGACTCAGTTAATTAATCAATCAGGCGGCGAAAGCCGACATACTCTGGCTAGGCTTAAAAATGCCCTCGGGCAGATAGCCTAGTACCTACCTATGAACTTATGAACCTATGTGCCAAGTAGTTCAGTGGCTGTAGGGCAAAGGTTGCTGAGGCATCAATTTTTTTTCCAGATTGGTCCAACGCCCTAGACTCCCTGTTGGAGGATGAACAGAGGAACTCTGCTCTGCCAGCTCTTTCTTCATGGCTGCCGCCACAACCATGGCAGAAAAAGTAACCCATGCTCCAGTGAGGCTTGTCCTTAGTAGGAGCATACAGCCTTGCTACCATCAGGCCTGATCTCGGAGCCCCACAGGCCTGTCATACAGGGAGACCTGGCCCTATCAAGTGTCCAGACAGTTCCCCCTCAAGGACTTTCTCCTGTCTTCAGGCACCTCCCCAGACCGTCCCACTGATATTTTGGCTCCAAAACTTGTCCTGTCCTTTTCCAGGAAACAACGAGGGGATAGGAAAATGTGGTTCTGTAAGTCCTAAGGTCCTTTCTAAGACTCACAAGGGGATATCTCCCCCCAGGGGTAGAGGGGGAGTTCTAATGGAAGATGCCATCCTCCCAGCAGAGAAGGCTGGGTGAAAGACTAGAACTATAAGCTCATCAGCCAGGGGAGTCACCAAAGATGTAGATGGCCCAGACCCAAAACCTTCCAGGAACACTGACTTCTCCTGGGAAGGGGTACCGGAGGACCAGTCACCTTTCTGCCTGAGGATTTCTACTATGTCTCCAAAGGAGGCATCATCTGGTAGAGACCCCTCCCATTCATTGAAGTCAGTGTCTTGGGTGAGCAACTCTTGTGGGGAGTCTACATGCCTCGAGAGAACTCCTTAGTGGGATGGTCTGGGCAGGTGTCTGAAGAGAGGGGGAAGTCCTCAAGGAGAACTGTCTGGACACTTGATATGGCCGGCTATCTCGGCATGATAGATCTTAGACCCTTTGTTAGCAGGGCTGTAGAATCTGAAGAAAAAAGCATAGCCATGTCTCTTGGATGAGAGAAGACCCTCTCCAAATACCTCAATGGTAGAAGGGCCAAGAGAAGCTGTAGCTGGCTTCACCAAAGCCATGGTTCCAGATGCTACCATGCCCCAACCCTGTCTGAATCCCTGCCTCAAAATGGGGGAGTCGGATCCGAGCTATCCAACTCCAAGGACCCAAAGGGCAGGAATGACTGACAATTTCAGAGATGAACCAAGTTACCTGAGCTCTGTGCCGATGCTTCTGCTCCAAGACTTGTTCTGGTCCAAGGGAACTTTTGTCAGACAAGTCAGGAACAGGGTTGGGGTAGAAGACCTAGCTGTCTTCAGATTTGATGCCAACACTCTTGGGGTTCTTGTATCCAAAGCCTCCGAAACTGCTGGTCAGTTTGAAGAAGGAGAAATTAGTGTAGGAAACAGAAGGGAGGCTCACAGATCCAATGCGAGACAGAGATGGGATAACTCCCATCTGGATCTAAGCCCTGAGGAACTTACTCATCATCCTATCAACTTCGACTTAACAAAGGCTCTGAAGGACCTGATGAATGAAATAGTGGATTGGGCAGTGACTCTCTTCAGGGTCTCTTGTAGGAAGGGAGAATGTAGTCGAAGAGATATAGTCCCTAGAGTGAACCCTCGGGACTGGGTCTTAGGAGACTTTGACTGTACTGGTATCAGATCCGAAGGTGTTAGATCTGTTTCTGCTTTAGATCTGAGGATGCTGGATCCGATTTTTTCTGAACTTCGGTAGGAGGCTCCAAAGTAGAAGCCAACCTTGGAGAGTGGGTAGGTCACTTACTAGGTTCTCTTGCCTCTGAAGAGATCTTAGATGTTTTCACAGGAGTTTGAAGTTTGACCCCCTAAAAAGGAGGAAGAGGATAGTCACAAGGCTTTCAGAACAAGCTTATTGCATCGATCACTGAGGTCACTAGAACTGAATCCAGCACATTTGATGCAATCAGTATTCAGATGGACAGCACCCAGACAATAAACGCACTTCTTGTGGGCATCAGAATTAGGGATTTTATGCCCATAAGAACTGCATTTCATAAACCCAGTAGGTTTTTCAGCCATAATGGCCTAAAAAGGAAAGAGAAATACAAAAATATTTTTTTTCTGTGAAGTGGAAAACACTACCAACAATGGTAGATAAGAAAATACCCACTAAGGATAGGAAAGAGAAGAAAAAAAGAACAGAAAAGTACTGACTATGGTACTGAGACTACCAGAGGTAGAATAGAAGTAAAATTAAAGGGAAGCCTAACACAAAAGAAATCTGATAGAAACTAAAGATAAGGGAAGAACAAATGCTAAAATAGCAAATGCTATTAGAATAATTAAAAGAGAATTACACTCACTGTAGAAAATAACACACACCAAGCTCTGTGAGAAGGATCTGCTTCTGTTGGGATAAGACGGCAAATGAGATCTGAGGTATTGCAAGGTGACTGGGGCATTATGGGCAAAGGGAGGAGCTCAAACGTTGGACCCAAGAGTCTAGTAAATGCTGCCAAGTCAGATCTGAGGTAGGATCTGAGACCCCTCTGTTGAAAAAGAATGAAAAGGACAACATCAGATCAAAACATTTGGCAGAATGAAGTGTGTAACAGTTTCTAAAGTAGTTCATTCTTCAGCGGGACACTGTTGCTGTCTGATGGCACTTACATGTTTTAATGGTTTTCAAAAGCTATGAATCTGTTAAAATGCAGCATGCCTACATTTGTTCTTTTTTCTGTAACTTGTAATAGTACATGGAGTAGATAAAACTCCATGCACTACAAGCAACTATGTTTATCTCCCACCAGTCATAACCCTTATTATGTATTCTCAACATAGATACTAAGATTTACCTCTTGAGCTTAGCTCGAGTTGAATTTCTGCAACAAAAGCATAATGCATTAGTTATGATTGGAGACCTGTTCCTAATCCTGTATAGTCAAATGTACTTAAACAAGTCCTATACAAATGTCTCTTTAGGACAGAGTACAATATGTATACATTTTCATAGCTATTCCAAAACCACCAAATCCCATGACCACTCACAACTTGCCAGTATCCTCACTCAGGCAACACCTCCTTTTCTAATACCAGTCAATCTCAGAGCAAGTTTGTGAATATCTATCCAGTTATCAAGTTCACAGGTTCATAGGTAAATACTAGGCTAGCTTCCCTTGCAGGCCATTTTAATCCTAGCCAGTTTCCTTTTTTGTGCTCAAAATAACCTATCCAATTTGGTCATAGACTAGCCTTACCCATCCCATAGTTGATAACTGTATATTAACCCCTAATGAGAACAACTGGGATCATACTATAGATAATGTGAGTGTACCCATCCATGGGATAAAACATTTAAGAGCTGCCTCTGTCCATTAGTAGTACAGGGGCAGTCCTGGGGTAAATTTTCTGTTTCCCACTCATAGATCTAAGTTTCGCTTGAATCTGGACTGGGATGAATTTTGTTTTATGTGGATAGGGAATCTGTTCCAGAGAAGTGGTATCCTCTGTGAGATATACCTGTCCCTCCAAACTGTTCTGTTCAGGTCACAGAAGAGGTTTAGACTCCTAGACTGAGTATTTCTGATGCCATTTGACTTGCTTATGTGCAGTAAATACATCATTAATGGGTCAGGGAATGCCTTGTATGCCAGAAACAGGTAATCACTTAGCAGTCTGTAGGATACAGATTATAATGACATGGCTTTGAGTCGGTCCATGTAGGACATGTTGCTTAGGTCTTGTATCCATTTAGTAAGGGGTCTCTATGGCTTTTTCCGTTGCTGAATGTGTATGGACAGAAGCATGCCAAAGGTGGCATTATATTCAATGGTTGTCCTAATGATTAAGTAAAGTGGGGCAAAGTCATCCCTAGATCTATATACAATTCCTTTGTTTAGAAGCTATGCAATATAGAAATACAACAGACATATTTTGGTCAAAAGTTAGGTCACTGCCCACATAAGTTCCAAAATCCAAAACAACTGGGTCAATTCTTGAGGGCATATCCTCAATGTCGTAGTTCCTTGGAGTAAATGACTTTTAAAGGATACAATAATGCATTTTTGCCATTTAGTTTCAGTCCACGATTTTGGCACCAATTATTTATTTGGGATAAACCTTCCTGCTGGATGGGTAAGTCACATGGGGATTCAATGACAGCTCCTAGCTTGCAGTCATCTGCAAATGTAGTCAGCCAAAGATCTTTGGCATTGGATTTTACTTCAGAAGAGTAGATGCCAAACAGTAGAGCTGCCAGCACAGAACCTTGGGGGACTCCACTGGTGATTGGTCTCTTTGTGGAGGTATCTTCCCCTATTTTGATTATCTGAGTCATATCTGTGAGCCAGTTGGCAATCCAGCAGGTAAAATAGGGATCTATTCCCAGTTTATTTAGCTCTTCTATGCCCGAGTGGGTAATTGTGTCCTCACAGTTAGTGCATGTTTAAAAGATGATAGCAAGTTGCACAACTCATTGGTAAAGTTTATTCCAGAGGTTTGGAAGGCACTTGGATACAGGTTTGTCTCAAATGCATGTTTTACTTATCTGTTGAAGATTTAGGTACAGGTTTTAGTATTGGTAGAGTTATTGGACTTACAGAGAAAGAGGACGTCCAGGACTATTATGTCTCTAACGGTGCCGTAAGCAAGACAGGCATCTCCCCACAAACATCCATAAGATTTTGAATAAAGGGATAAAGCTTTCAGCTTCTCTTGGTAGCTCAGGGACTTTAGATCTCTGATCTTTTTGTTTAGGAATCTTTGGGGTCTTCCTAACTGTTTAATATGTTTAGTGAGATACATCCCAGATGGGCATTATACTTTACAATTGGTCTTATCAATGCTGAGTACAAGGGAGTGATTACCTCTTTAGATCTTAACAATATACCGTTGCCAATTGGCCAGGTTTAATGAAAATATTTCCTGACAAGTATTGCTATATGACGAACATGATGACCAACAAAAAGGAACCATCAACCCAAGTATATACGTCCTTAACTACATTTTTGTTTTTAGAGGCGTGGTGTCTGTAACGTATGAGAGGAGGGCCTCTGTCTACCATAAGTAATGACACTACACTTTTTAGCATTTGGTTTAAGCCCATTTTAGAATGCCAAGAGTTTATTAAGGAGAGTTCAATCAGGAGGGTATGAATGTCATAGGATAACTTAATAGCAACTCCCAGTTTACACTCATCTGCAAAGTGAAAGTCAAAGTCAACTTTATTGCTGATCAGATACACACACCAGTGCAAGCTGAACGAAATTAATTTGCTTTGGTCCCTGTACAAGATATACCAATAAACACATAGTTTGAATGACAGTAAGACTAATGCACATACAGCAATAATTAAAATATTAATAACACAATAAATTACCACAATTGGACAAGAAGACATTAGACAATATTAAACTAGTAGGTATTGCAAAACTATGATTTCACATTGTTATTGCTTAGAATATTGCACATCATCAGTTGTAGTATGATATATTCTGATGTTCATATTGCTGACTTTGCTCTAAAAGGCCTTAGCTCTCTGCTTGGAGATTTGAGGAATAAATACCAAAAAGGAGCAGTGTTAGGTCCTAGCCCTGAAGGACACTTCTAGTTACATTCACACTTTCTAAAGAAGCACATGCAACTCACACTTTGTGGGCTCTGTCTTTAAGCCAGTTTGCTATCCATCTTGCCACTTATGGGTTTATTTCTAAAGCATTTAGCTTTTTTTATGATACCAGTATAGGAAATGGTGTTGAAGGCCTTGGCCAGTTCAAGCTATACAACGTGCACTACATGACTGCAATCTACAGCCTCTGTAACCCTTTTGAAAAAGTTTATCAGAGGATCTACCTCTCACAAAGCCAAAGTGCTTGACCAAAACATGTAAAGTCATGATATTAGCCAGCTTTACTCAGTAAAAATAGTAAAATAAAAGGAATAAAGGAAGCTTATAACATAAATAATTAAAACCTCTATTATCTCGAGGAAAATAACTTTGTGAAGTGTAGCTTAAAACAAAGTCTGTAAAATGGCAAATTAGAAGCAATATTTCCAGCTTTTCAGCACATAAAAGATGATGCAAGTTCTCCATGTATAGAGATGTTTTAAGGCTTAGTAATACAATTTTGTGTTAAAAATTCAAATATCTTAATAAAGGAAACAAAGATAATACAAAATCCCCCTTTAGGCCAATTGCAGCAGCGAATGGCTCCAAGACCTATCCATTTTCACTTTTTATTAATAGGCGGCTTAAACAAAATTTACAGACAGGTACCACATCTTTTAATAAACTCCTGGTATTTTTTTAGGAAGACTCACCCAGAATATTTGGTCAAAGGACCTAATTTTTCTTTCTATTGAAGACTTGTTTAAATCTATACCAAAGGACAGAGGAATGGAATATTTCATAAACAGTATTCATAAATATACACATTTTTCAAGAAATGAAATTAGTCTCTTTGAAGAAACAATGTCTGTGGTTTTGGAGAACAATTTTATTTATTTATTTTTTTTGAAGGAGAATTTTTTTAAACAAATAAGAGGGATGACTTTGCTCCCATATATGCCAACCTAGTATTGCCGGAATGGGAAAACCAGATAGTCTTTAGTTCAATATTTTTTTCTTATGTAGTCCTTTATGTTTGATTTCTGGACTATATTTTTATTTAGTGGAAAGGTCCAGAAGAGAAGATACATGATTTTGTGGAGTATTTAGACAAATCATCTGAATTTGTAGAATTTACATACAATTTTAATAGTAGGGGTATTAATTACCTAGATACATTTATAGAACACAAAAAAATGGGTTTGAAATCCAGGGTTTACAGGAAGAGTACTTTTTGTAATTCTTATTTGGATTTTAATAGTTTTCATCCACTAAGTCAAAAGAAAAGCCTTGTCAAAGGCCAATGTACTATAATAGCAAGAATGACTTCACAACTGAATGACTTGGAGAGAGAATTGGATATGATTGCCCAAATGTTTATGGATAGGAATTATCCCCCTGTTTTAGTTAAAAATATTAAAGATTATGTACAATACGAATGGGGGAAGAAATATATTCCCCTTTTCAGAAAAGGTTTCGAGGATAACCAAGACAGAATTGATAATGTGAAAAATAAGAAGAATTTTGAAATTGCTATGGTTTTACAGTATAGTACATAGGCTGACAAAGTTAAGAATATTATTATAAATAATTGGAATATTTTTAAAACTAATCCCACTATATTTCAAATGGTAGGTAATTGACCAGTGTTTACATTTAAAATTCTTCCCTGTTTTATAGTTTTTTTGATAAATGTAATAGTTCAAATGCAATGAGTGAAAAACGTGTCTTGCACACTACTAAATGTGGGACATTTAATCAATTTAATAACAATCCAATGGACCAAGCAAGTAATCCAGTAAAAAGTTTAATCCAATATAAGTGCTTTCGGCCGAGTCACCAGCCTTCTTCAGACATAAAACACACTGAAATAAAAGCATATATATATATATATATATATATATATATATATATATATATATATATATATACATACCCAAACTTGCCGTGATTGAATAATAGCAACCAATTAATTAAATAAAACAATGAGCTGTTGGCTAGTAACTATTTCAACTCCTAATATTATCTAAACACAAGTAAAACACATACAAACTGCATATTAAAAGCTCAATATACCAGTTAATAATAAATTTATATATTCGTAACAATTATAATATACATAAAATACCATGGATTCTATCTATTATAAGCTTTTAATTTTAAAATGTTGGTAAGCGATATTGAATCACTGAGTCCTGGAAACTCAGTTGCATTTAAAAAAACTTGCCACCAGTATTCTTTTGATTCCAGTATTATTTTCCATGGACCTTTCCTAGGAGATGGGATAATCTGTTCCAATACTACAAATTTGAATGAATGTGTGGTATTATGCATTAGATGCCTATATAATGCATTATTATGTGAGCTCTTCCTAATTTCATATAGATGTTCATTCGCTGAGCAAACTCCAGTATTTTGCTTGAAAAAAGGAAGCAGACTATCGGAGTTTGTAAATAGGCTGATTTACTATGCTTTTTTTACAGAAAAGCATAGTAAATCAGCTAAAAACAGGCAGCATTAATGGGAAAAGAGGGTGTTCCCCACCAGGTGATGCAATTGTGACATCACAAAATGGGCGGAATATGGGCAGGAGGGGGTGGGGTGGGCGGGATTACTGGTGATGCGAGGGATGTGGCTTTACTCCAGTTTTAGCCACAATGAAAGGTGGCAACCCGACCTGCTCAGCTTGTCTACCACACCGTTTTTCTCTGACAGAAAGTAACATGCCTGTAGAATGAGATTGTGCTGTGAAGCTACATCCCAAACTGATATGGCTAGCCTGCAGAGGGATTACAATCTGGTTCCCCTTGCTTTATTATGTACCATATGACTGCAGTATTGTCTGCAACAACTTGAAGAGGTCCATGGGACCAAAGATGATTCAGACACACACACACACACACACACACACACACACACACACACACACACACACACCAAAAGCTGCTAAACAAAAACGGCAGCAATACACACTAAAGGGTGATGGTGGGAGGGTACTTTCCGTAAAACATTGTGTTCTATGAACATCTACTGTTACAGGTAAGTGGAATTTATGCAACTGTACTATGTTCAACAGACACACTGCCTTACTGGAATGTGGGTAGATTCCCAAATCTTACTGGACCAGGAATGAGGAAAGATAAGAGTGCATGAGCCTCTGGAGAATGGGTCTAGTGAAGCCTACTCTAGATCTAATAAAGGCATCCATACAAGGATGAACAGAGAACCAAGTTACTACCTCTACAATAGTTCAAGTCCACCCCTTTTCAAAATGCTAGCAAAAAGAAAAGGCCTTAGTGGAAATGTGCCTTTACCTTGCCTGGATTCAACTTGTTAAGGTGGATGCAACAAAAAACAATATTGGAGGACAACCAATGTGCAATGCCTTGTTTAGAGGCAGGCTGGCCTTTTACTGTCCCATATAAGAAAGTAAAAAGCTTTTTGGGCTTCCTAAAGGGCTTTAGCATGTCAAAGTACGATCTAAGCTGCCGCAGCACATCCAAAGTGTGAAGTATCATTGATCTTTAATTCTAGGTTTCTGACAGAAGACAGGAAGAAAAATATACTGGTTGAGATCAAATTCTTAAACAACTGACAGCGTTGAGATCAAATTCTTAAACAACTGACAGCATTAGGAAAGGATTAGGATGCATCAAAACCCTATACCTGTGGAAATCAGGAAAGTTTGTCCTGCTATGAGAGATGCAGCTCAGAAACTAGCCTTGCAGCTGCCAGAGCAATAAGCAAAACAGTTTTCCAGGTTAAGAACTTAAGATCAATGTGTTACCTGCTGGTTTAAATGGTGGCAAGGTCAGTTTTTTTAAACATAATAAAGATCCCACAAAGGGGAAATTTGCTTGTGAGGGGTTATCATATGCAATACTCCCTTCATAAACTGTTTTACCAAAAGAGAAGGAAAATAAGAAGAAGGGGGTCCATATGGCAGACATAAAGATATGGCCACAAATCTGCCTTAATGAAAGCATATGTTAAGACATCCTGAAGAAGATCACAACAACATTTTAACACCAGGGGAAATTAACTGCAATGGATCCCCTGTTTCCATTTAGGAAACACCTAGAAAAACCTCATCCATTATCGAAATATAAGATTTTATAATAGCATGATTTCAGAACTCCTTTAACACCTGTTGCACATCTTCAAAAAGCAAAACTCAAATACCTAAACAGAGTCAAGACTGAATCTTCCAGGCTGTCAACTGAAGTTTCTCCAAATCAGAGTGCACTAGAAGTCACTGAGACTGTGTGAGGAAGCCTGTGACAATTGCCCTTGGCTAATACCTTTGAAAAGGTGAACCAAAATTGCTGAGGCCAAAAGGGAGCCACTAAAATGAACTCTGGTATTTCTTAAAGAACTTTTAGAACTACATTGCAAATCAGAAGAAAAGGTAGAACACATACAGGAACATTTCCATCAAAGAAAACAAGAATGCATCTATCCTCAAAGTATGGCTGCAAGGATATCTGTAACAGACCATCAAAAGCTATCCATTTGGAAAGGAGGCAAACAGATCTATTTGAGGTATTCCTCACATCTGGACTAGATCCTGGGACAATATTGCCTTGAGTTTTCACTCATACAGATTTACCAACGACCTGCAAAGTCTGTTTGCCACAATGAACTGCCCTGACAGAAAGGAAGATGCCTAAAGAGTCAGAGAATCTGAAGAAGACAGCTCCCCATGCAATACATGCCAGCCCATACCTGAAGCAGATAATGGTACAACCCCAGAGGATGTGACTGACCCTCGTGTCACGCACAGCTATGGCACCATATCCCACACCAGGGGACCTGGGGATAAAGAAGGCAAGTGGTCCAACAGCCAGCCTATGGCTAAGGTTAATCCGAGTCACAAGCCATAGACTGAAGCATATTTTGTGATTTATTAGTATGAGTTTTAGTGCATAAGGGGAACATGGTGAGGGGGCAGGTTCACCATACCAGAGTCCAATCAAATCAGGTGACAAACTTCTGGCCAGAACAATACCAAATACTGGCTGCATATTCAGCTCAGTATCCAAATGAACAAAACCCACTATTCTCACTTAAAATAGTAATCTGAACTTTGTTTTTAGAGGGATTCAATTTTGAATTCTGCACTAAGCAAAATTATATCAATTGTAGCAATTCAGCACCAAGCACAAATACATGTAAAATTTAGCACTAAGCACAAATACATGTAAAAGGGATCCCAAACTAAAGAAATAAAGGCTATAAACAGCCCAAAATAATAAAACAATGTAAACAGTCTTAGACAAGGAATTAAGAATACACATAATAAAAATTCCTGTCAGTAATACTTCATAAACAAAATGGTGGCAGTACATTTACCAAATGACTCCAAATTTAAGAAATAAAGGCTAGAACTATATGGATAACAAACTGTGACACCAGTGCATTTCCTATAAAAATATTTAGCAATGCTTTAAATCAACAGAAATAGCCATGATTTACACATGATAATGTCAGCACAGGGCAATGTTGGAACTTCACTAAAAGCAGCCCCAGTACAGAAAGTTTATCAAGTATTTTCCAGACACCATAAAATACTAAAAAAGGGTTATAAACCCTTGGAAAACTAGTATTCAGCTTAATATACCCAGTATAATCCTATACAGTGAACAGAAAATAACACACACAAGCAAATACAATGCAAGTACTGACAGAAAAGACAGAGGAAGAAATATAATAACCCAGAGGCTTCCTATCTGAGCTCAGGAGATCACAGTTGCTAGAGGGGGATAATCTTCTCAGAGGTCCTTACAAAATTAAGGGCTGTTGTCTGTGGCTGTGAATAACTATCATGCACTGACAGCTAACTGGTCCTTCACAGTCAGAGAAAAGCAGAGGGAATAGTCTGAATCTTTGAGAGACTGCCAGAGAGAGGGTAGTAAAGCACTACTACCTATATGTCAGTAAGGCAGTGTTTTTTTTTGAACATCTGATAATGTGATGCAGGCATACAACAGCTTAAGAAACACCTGAAGTCTGGATGAATAGGAATGTGATGACAAGCATCTTTTAAATCTAATGTTATAATGCAACATGAATGAGGATGTAGTAGTAACAGGTTGTGAAGTGATATCATTTTGAATTTGGGCATTATCAAGAAACTGGCCTCCAATAATTTTCTTTCTTTGGCACTAAGAATATCCTTGAATAAATCCCCTTTCCCATCTGGGAAGAGGAAACTGTTTCTATCATTCCTGAGACAGCATGTGATGATGGACAGGTGAAAACAAAATATTCTGGTCCTCCCACTGCCATCTGTAACCTTGATGAAAGATCTTCAGAACCCATTTGACTGAAACCATCTGTTGCCAAAAAGAAAATTGGAGAGTCAGGCTTTTTGGGAAAAAAGGAGGGTGGAAGGGGTGAACAAATTGGACTTTCCTTGGTTTTAGGAGTTTCCAATATTCTCCTTGGAACCACCATGTAATTTCTTAAACATCTGTTTTACCTGCATTTTGTTCAGAGTGTTTATTTTGTTTCATGCCAAAAACAAATGAGAAATTAGAGAATCCCTAGGAAAATTTAGAAAAGGAGGGCTGAAAAATCTTAGAGCTACCTATATCAGCTTACCCCTTTCATCATGCTTTTTGAACACCTCTGCAGCAGCGGAGGGGCCAAAAACCAAATCTCTACCCAAAGAAGAATTTTAAATCTCATTTTTAACATCATCTGGGAGGTTCTGAGAACACAGCCTGGCAAACCTCCTCAAAACAGTACCAGTTGCCCTAGCCCTTGAAGAAGTGTCAATAGAGTAATGCACACACTCTGTAAACAATGAGCAGTGACTCAAACAGAAGAAGAAATTAAAGTATTTAATGTAGCTTTTTCCTCACAATAAACTGCAGACAAAAATTCCTCACACTATCATAATTAGTCAGAACAAACCTTAACACCTGAGCCTGACAATTACAATTCTAAAAAAAATCAAAGTTGCAGAAGCATACACATCCCCCCATACTTATCAATGATCTTTCTAACCTTATTAAAAACAGGAGAATTGGAATTATCTAAATGATTAACAACAGAAGGATCAACTAAAGCTGTAAGTGCTGGATCAGGTTTGGGAAGAGTATATAAAAATTTAAAAGACTGAGGAACTTTATACATCCTAGCTGCCTTTTTAGGGGCAGCTGGCTGACAGTAAGGAAGAGTGCATGCAGGAACATACACATCCTTCAAAGCTGACAGAACTGGAGGAATGGGTGGATGGCCTGGAAAGCCATAGGCATATGTGCTGAAAATGGCCAATAAATGAATCTTGATTGATCGGTAAGACAGGCAAAAGGGCAGAAACTCTAGTGTGTGTTGTGCTATCCATGCATCCATTTCAGGAAGTTTCTAATAAATACTTTACAAGTTGGTAGTGTGTATACACATATATATATATATATATATATATATATATATATATATATATATATATATATATATATATATATATATATATATATATATATATATATATATATATATATATATATATATATATATTTCTTTTTTTATATTTTATATATATATATATATATATATATATATATATATATATATATATATATATATTTCTTTTTATATTTTATATATATATATATATATATATATATATATATATATATATATATATATACATACACACACACATATATATATATATATATATATATATATATATATATATATATATATATATATATATAAAGACCAAGGTGGCACTGTGGGTGAGATAGTAGTGATAAAGGAGCTGATAAGGATATGCTGTCTGATGGCTGAGTATGCTGCATTAAGCCTGAGTTGGGTATATGTCACTATTCAATTTTATAGTTATGGAGGTGTAATGGTAAAGGTAGAGGCATCTATGTTTAAAACCCAGTTTATGTGTAAACAGCTGTTGTTTTAGATTAGGATATATGAGTGCTGATATAGATAGTGTGTGATTGGGAGATGAGGTTTGGAAGTAATGTGCTTGGATGACAAAATATAAAAGAGTTTTGTTGGAATTGAGAGGGCAATGAATCTCGGTAGAATGTTAAGTGTGCAAGTAATAGAAGAGGTACTAGTACGATAGAAGTGGCACTAGTATGAGTAACCGTCAGAGAAACATTTCTGAAATATAAGACATAGAGAATTTTAAATAATAGAGAAAGAGGGTGTAGTTAAGATAAGAAGTAGAGAGGGTCTAGTCGGGAAAATTAGAAGTTGAAATGTAGAATAATACATTGTGTTTAGCCTGTACGCTTATAGGTCATTTTGAAGTGTACGGGTGTTTAACGATATAGGTATAGGCAGTGTTGACATGAATGGGAATTCATTTATATAGTATTATTATTATTTTTATTTTTATTTTACATTTGTTAACTAGGGGTGTCCGACTGAGCCAAAAAGGCCCTTTTTCAGCAGAGGCCCTGGGAGAAAAGCTCCACATAGAAAAATTACAGATACATTTAGATATTTAGACATGATCAGTATACACACAAATTATAATAGACATGTTTTTACAGTGGTATGCAGCAAATCAACAGTTACAGTGGAGAACAAGCAAGAAAGTATTAATTTAAAAATAAAGGTAATTAACAGATTTGTGGTATACAGTTGAAATTTGGAACATAGGTAGAATACATACATAGTACATAGGTACAGTACATACATTGTACATTAGCCAGTGTTTGTGTGTAAGAGTGAAAACTGTTATCAAGTACTCTAGGTTTAGTATATGTACCTTATCCGCTTTCACTGGCCTGGGGAGCAATCATGGCACTGACAACTTTGCTTGAGATGTTGCCTGATGAGGTCTTTAAAGGAGGCTTTGGATGATGTGTTTTGAATGCTAGTGAGGACAGAGTTCCAATTTTTAGCCACTGAACTACTATATAGTGCATCTCCAAAGCTATTGTAGCTGTTGGTGACTTCTAGTTGTAGTTTGCTTGATGATCTAAGAGGCATTTTGGCTGAGGGATGTTGTACTAGGTTTTTGAGGGCAAGACACTTATTGGGGAGATAACAGAACCTAATGACAGAGGCAGAGCTTATTGTAGGTTAGGAGGTTGGGCAGTTCAAGCCAGTGGAGCTGTCTCAAAGCAGTACAGTGATGAGTTCTATATGAGCAATTTGCAGCAAAGCGGGCAATTCTGTTATAGCAGGCTTCCATTTTGCTTATTTCAGTTTTGTTGAGATTAGTCAGAATGGGAGATGCACAGACTAGGGTGGATAGAAATTGGGAGCGAGCAATGGCTGATCTTGTGTTGTTGGTAAGAAATGGTTTTATATGGTAGAGTGATCCCAGTTTGGCATGTACTTTTTTAATAGTTAAGTTGAGATGACTATCGAATTTTAGGTGGGAGCCGAGTCTATGTTTATTCCTAATAGCTTAGCCTGTGCCACTGGAGCGACTGGAGTAGCATTTGTGGAGTAGATAGTGAATTGACTGTTATAATTGTTTTTTGTTAGAACTAGTTATAATCATGAGCTGCGTTTTCTTTGGATTGAGGATAAGTTGGACTTTGGTAAGGTAGTTTTCAACATCGGAGAATGCTAGTTGAGTTGTTTGCAGGAGGGTGGGAATGTTTTGTGCAGCACAAATTAAGGTAGCATCATCTGCATACTGAATGATAGATACATGCTGTGTGGAGGTATGGAGGTCATTTGTGAAGATTGTGAATAGTAGTGGTCCTAAGATAGAACCCTGTGGGACTCCTATAGTTATGGGCAGATGAGGAGAGAGAGAATTTTCCCCATTTCACAGCCTGGTACCGGTCAGTTAAGTAGCTTTGGAACCAGGTAAAAGTGGAATTTGATAGGTGATATTGGTTTTGTTTAGCAGGATTTGGTGTGAGACTGTGTCAAATGCTTTGGACATTTCCAAAAAAAGAAGAGTTGACACCTGCAGGCCTCCATTTTTGAGACGGTTTACTGTGTCTGTGAAGCAGAGGAGGGCTGTAGTGGTACTATGGGCCGGTCTGAAATCATGCTGAGTAGGTGACAGGATGTTGCTGTCTAGATATTTTAGCACCTGGGTATGGATGCATTTTTCTAGGATTTTGGCCAGGGGGAAGAGTAAAGCAATGGGTCTGTAGTTATTAATTTAAGTGGAGGTCCTGCCTTTATGTATGGGTGTAACATAGGATATTTTCCAGAGTTTGGGCACATAGCTTTCAACAATTGATCTGTTTATGTGAGTGGAGATTGGGATAGCAATAGCATCTGCTGTGAGTTTCAAGAAATAGCTGGGGAGTAGGTCGGCTGCTGTTGATGAGGTTTTTAGGTTGGACAGCATGCTTTTGATTGAAGTGGTAGAAACTGTTTTGAGGGTAAAGCTTGATTTAGTGCTATTTGTGTTGTGTTGTGGGGGGGGGTAGTGAGGTAGGAACTGTCCTGTGATACTAAGGATAGAATTGAGTTCACAAAGTGGGAGTTGAATTGTGTTTCGATGGGAACTTTAGTGTCAGGGGTGGTTGGTTTGGGACTAGCCTTTTGGGGTGGATTTTAGCAGCTGGTTTACATTTTTCCAAAATTTTTGGGAGTTGTGTTGGTATTTAGTTTGTAATGTTATGTAGTAGGATTTTTTTGTCCAGCCTAATGCATTTATTTGCATGGTTGCGCAGCTCTTGGTACTTAGTTAGGCTTTGTGTTACATTAGTTTTTTGATAGTAAAGCCAGGCAGTGTCTCTGGACTTGAAGATTTGTTTGGTTTCTTTACTGAGCCAGGGGTTTGTAGAGGTTCTAACCTTGATTTTGCACAATGGAGTGACAGTATATAGATGTTGTAGAAATGTTTTGTTGAAATATGCTACAGCCTGGTCAAGTGGGAGGGTTTTTAGGGGGGGGTCCAGTCACAGTTACAGAGTAAAGTATTGAGGACCTCAGGACAGAATTTTTTTGTGTTTCTACTAGATTTATAGTTAGTGGTTCTGCATATGCTTGCTCTGCTATGTATAAGGTATATTATGTTGTGGTCACTTAAGGTGTCTGGGAGACTGCCTGTGTGGGGGTGCAATGTGGGGTTGTTAGTTAGGACCAAGTCAAGGATGGATTCCCTTTTAGATTTTTTATCACATCTAGTTGGAATTTGGACTTGCTGCTGGTAGCCATGGAGATTTATTAGATTAGTTCACCTGTATATCAGAACCACCAAGTAATCTAGGTTGGAATCCCCCAGAATAAGGGTTTCTTGTGAGCATGTGGAAGAACACCAGGATAAGTCATCTTCAAGGCTAGCAGGTGTATTACCAGGTGGAATATAGATCACAATTGTGGTGATGACCTTTTTAGGGTGAAGATGTGAGATGAGTATGTCCTAATTATTGGGGGAGGGGTAGGAGTTTGGTAATTATCATACAGTTAAGTTGGACTTGTACAGCAAGGCAGTTCCACCCCCTTTACGAAGTGGTCTATCTTGTCTAATGATATTGTAGCCAGTAGGGAGAACTTCTGAGTTAGCTATGTTTTTATTTAGCCAGGTTTCTGTTAAAGCAACTATGTCTGGGGAGTAGTGTGCTATTGTGGCCTGGAGTTCAGGTATTTTATTTTTGATACTTCTAATATTAATATTTAGCATTAAAAGATGGTTGGTTTTGCTGCTTTTGTTGACTTGCCCAGGGATGAAGATAGTGGGGTTGTTATGTTCTGACATTTGTGTTGGAGCAGTTTGTGTTGGACAGGATAGGACTGGGTTGGGGTGGATATCCCCACTTATGGTGAGCCTGGTGCTAAAATGGTAATATAGATGTTGGAGTTTGGTGAGGAGTGTGAGAAATATTGTGATTTTTTTGGAGTAGGAATGAGAGCATATGTGTTTAGTTCTGAATTGGTCTGTAATGTAGTTCTTGAACAATTATGGGCAGATATTATTATAATGTGTGGTGTCTGTATATGACACTGCATAATATAGTGTTGTGCTACTAAGTTTAGGAATATTGCTAAAGTGATAATTTGTGGTGTTATAAAGAATTATCAGAAGACAGACTAGACTTAGTTGCGTGATAGTCATGATTATAAAGTTTAAGTTGGTTCTAGGCGGAGGTCTGGATAGGAATTATAGGGTTGCACTATATGTGGATGGGGAAGTAGTATGGGGTGATGTAAATAATGCCTAGTGGGAATGAGAGTGGTTGGGAGTATTTTGTGGTGGAGCAAGTTGGTGTGGTGTAATGTGAGCTGACTTGAGGAGCTGTGATTGGTGGAGGTGATGTGAGGTTGAGCTGTGGGTGTGTCTGTGATTACAATACATGTAGAGGTAGTGGGGGTGGGAGGAAATTGGGGGCAAGGCAGGGAAGCGGAGAGAGCCCAAGCATTAGTGAGGGTGAACGGAGCGGGGCAGAGCTCACCAAGACAAGAGTAATGGGCAGCAAAAAGTAAGTGTTACTTTACAAATCTGAACACATTAAACAAATTCCTGAGGTCTAATGGCTTACCAGCAAGCAGAATTTAATTGCTGAAGAGCACTTGTGTCCTGGTGGGAGACTAGTAATTTAAAGATGGCTCCATGCTCAGTAGGGTTCTAATATAGACTTAGTACTGGGGGAGGGGGATAGCATAAGGGGTGTAAACCAGGTGGAATGCAAAGAAACCAGTGAAACCAGACAGGCAATCAGTGGAACTCTATCAGTGAAGGCCTCAGAGGGGGTAAGTAATAATTCAAACTCTACCTGTAAAGTGAAGGAAGGAAGAGACAGCAAAGTTTATTAAGGCTAGGAGTGTGTCTTCACATTGACTTGCTTATTAGTAGCCAGTTTGCGCACAGATTAAAGTAGGGAGATACATTAGCAACAAAGGGGAATGTATATAGATGCAAATAAACAGGTGGGCCTCACGTGATACAAACTAAGGCAGAAAGCACTGGGAGGGCTGCTTGATGGTTAATTTAATCACAGAGATCTGAAGTAAATGTATACTGTCTATTGGGCAGTTAGGATTACAGCACTAGCTGGGGTGGGGGGGGGCACAAGGCTACAACCGTCAGTTTTATTAACACGCTGAGAACTACTAAGAAATACTGCTAATGTTATAGCTTCACTCTCATAAAACATACAAGTAGAATACCTGGGTGGACTGACCCTGCTCTTGAGGCTCAAAATGTATATCCTTGTTTAGTTTTGCAGTACTGATTCCTTCTTATACTGGGGTGGTAGTCGCAGACTGCTGAGTTGCTCGAGTGTGCTCCTGCTCTTGAGGCTAAAAATGTATATCCTTGTTTAGTTTTACAGTACTGATTCCTTCATTGGGGTAGCAGCCGCAGACTGCAGAGTTGCTCGAGTGTGCTCAGCAAGCAGAATTCAATTGCTGAAGAGCACTTGTGTCTTGGTGGGAGACTAGTAATTTAAAGATGGCTCCATGCTCAGCAGGATTCTAATGTGTACAGTGTGGAATACATATGGGAAAGGAAAGGTGGTAAAGCAAAAAGTATCAATTTAAAGAGTGCATGGATGTAGAGAGATTGAGGGTGGGGGTGCAAGCAGTATAGAGAGATAAGGGAAAGGCTGAGCAATATTACAGAGTAACAGATGAGGGATGAAATTAAAATGATTGTAGTATACGAGAGAAGAAAATGGATAAATGGAAGATGGACATTTTCTCTTAAATGTCTGAAATACTGTTAGGGTGGAGTCAGAGTAGCAAAGTATATATAGTGCAAAGCACTATGGGAGGTAGAAAGGCTGTTTGGAAAGATACTAAATGTTAGATGGAAGTAAGGAATAGGTGAATAGAAACAAGAGTGTTTTTAGGATGGTAGTAAAGTTGTTTGGGGAAGTATATGGTGTGGGTGTCACTAGTGATAGCTGTATGTGGAAAGTAAAATGGTAGGGTAAGATGGGAGGGTGGGAATTAGGGGTAGAGTAGGGGAGCAAAGCATTGCATACTGAGGCCATACATAGTGGGCTTCTAACCCTTAGGCCATTTATTACAGACAGCAATCAGTTTAAAGATGGTGGCAGCAATTAGCAAGGAGGAATAAAGCAGAATATGTTTTCTTTCATTTACTTAATGCAGACAAAAATATGGATGTTTCTGAGCAAAGGCTCTACTCTCCTGGGAAGTAAATAATGCAATCAGCCTTCTTCAGAACTTGGTCCACAGTGTCAGTTTTTTTTTCACAAACCACCTTGGTAGCATCCTTCAGGATGTCAATCAATTGAGGTATCCCCTAGGAAGACTGTAGGATAGACCTACATGCTTTCTGGAGCTTTATTTATGGGAAGGCTAGTAATCAATGGGCCATCCCTATACTGATGTACTAATTCAAAGTACTTCCCAAATCTGGGACCATCCAAGGAGATGGAGATTTAGCATTCACATTGCCAGTAAAAAAAGCCTTCATAGGTGTCTTCAGAAGGGTAATTCAAAAGAGAAAGAAGAGACCATCTTTAATGCAGATGTTAAGATGGGGTTATAGAGGACTGCAACTTGTGGGATAGACTGCAGGGTTGAAGGCCATTGATCCAAGAAGCATCTAGGCTGGGATGAACAAGCTATGTCAAGGAATGCTGCTAATTCTAGACTGATGCTGAGACCCACATCAGCATCATAGGTTCATAGGAAGGTACTAGGCTATCAGCCCAAGGGCCTTAGTAAGCCTAGCCAACAAGGTTCCCTGGCTTATGCCACTCAAGAAAGTTATTTTCCTGTGCCACTGTCGAGCAGAGCCACCAAAGTGATCCCAGGGTCTATTTCCTATTTCCCATCCACTTATAAAGATTTTTCTTGAAGAGTGCTAATGAGGAACTTTGCTTGACATAGATGAGTAGCTTGTTCCAGAGTATGGAAAGTCTCTGGGACAGGAATCTATCCCTCTAGCATGTCCTGTTTATTGTGGTGACAAGGTTTAGGTCCCTAGAATGTGTAGCTCAGAGGGATTGGGATTTCTTTAGGTGTAGCATGTCCAACAGCTCTGGGCTAGACATAGCTTTATATGTTAGTCAGAGATCACCTCAGAGTAGGTGATATGCTACGGAGTAAAGCTGGAGTTTTTTGAGATGGTCAGTGTAGGGCATCTGTTTGAGGCCAGTAATCCTCTTTGTGAGGTACTTCTGTGGCCTTTCCAGCTGCTGCAGATGTCTTGTGAGGTATATTCCTAAAGGGGCGCTGTACCCTATAATGGGTCTAATGAGTGTCGAGTAGAGGGGAACAATGATCTCTTTTTTCCTAGATGAGAACCCTTTTGTGATGAGGTGTGCCACGTAGGATTTCCTGACTACTGTGGGGATGTGATTATCAAAGAAGAGACTGCTGTCCACCTGGGTCCCCAGGTCTCTTATCACACATTTGGCATTAAGTAGACTGCTGCCTATGTGTAGTTCATGGGTACAGAGTTTTTACCAAAGGGGATGACAATGCACTTTTTGGCACTGAGCTTGAGGCCATGGCTCCGACATCAGGGATCTGTCTCAGTGAGGCCCTTCTGTAGGATGTCTACATCAGTTGGGGACTCAACTATGGCTCCTAGTTTGCAGTCATCTGTGAACTTCATTAGCCAAAGGCCTTCAGTGTTTGAGAGGTCCCAGGACTGAACTCTGTGGTACTCCACTTGTCATTGGTTTGAAGTCAGATTTGGAGTCTGCAACTTTTACAGTTTGGGTTCTATCGGTGAGCCAATTGGCAAACCATCTTATGATGTAGGGATTTATACCTAGTTTAGTGAGTTTAGCTATAATTCCAGAATGGGGGATGGTGTCGAAAGCTTTGGCAACGTCAAGATAGGCTGTGTGAACCACCTTACCCTTGTCTACAGCATGATCTGCCTTTCACAAACCTGAACTGGGTGGGGTCCAGAGTTTGGAGGTTACCAATGTCTTCGTTTATGAGTTCCATGATGATACATTCCATGGCCTTACAGACCAGGCTCATCAGGCTAATAGGGTGATAGTTCCCGGGATCAGTGGTGGCTCCCCCTTTGTGGAGTGGGATAACTGTTGCTGTGTACCATTCAGTGGGCACAAAGCCTGATGTGAGACTATGACTGAACATGGTGCTTAGGTGTGAAGCCAGTTCGTTCTGAAGTTTGTGTAAAATGTAGCCTGGGATGTTGTCCAGTCCCATGGATACTGTGTTTTTGGCTTTTGAGAATGCAGCTTTTACCTGCATAGTTGGGATTACAGGGACTCTGCATTCTTCCTGTATAGATATGGGCCCTTTAGGGGGTGAGAGGGGGGTAAAGGTAGCACTGAACCTATCTGCCAGGACGTTGGCAATATCAGTTGGTTCTGTAATTTTCATGCCATTGTGCTGTAACTCAGAGCAGATCTGGGTGTTGTCATTGAGATTCTTGACATAGCTATAGAATGCTTTGTGGTTGTCCCTAGAATCAGTGGCGATTTTGTTTTCGTAGCTAGCTTTGAAGGATCTTATAAGGGATCTCAGCTTCTTACTGAGGCTGACCAGGGAACTCCTCCACTCATGGGATTTTACTCTCTTTTGCAACAGTTTCTTCCTTCTGTTGTAGAGTTTGTTTATGGCAGGGGACCACCAGATTGGCTTCCTTTCTTTGGAGGATAGCGTCTTGGTTCTGTTTGGGATAGCACAATCCATGCACTCGTGTAAGTGCTTATAGAGTGCATCTGTGTAGGATTCAGCAGTCATAACTGTATTGTCCATCTGCATGGGTGTCATGAAGTTTGCCACTTCTGTCTTAAGAAGCATGAAGTTGACTTTGGAGAAATTTTTTACCATGAGTTCCATAATGAGGGTGGGATGCCGATATCTAGGGTAATTAGCTTATGGTCGGATCTGACCAATGAGGAATTGACTTCAGGTGTGGAACACCGGTCACTCGTGTTGGTAATGACTAGGTCTAAGATATTGTAGCCCCTGGTGGGGGTGTGGATAAGTTGATCCAGGGCATTGGAATTTATGAATTCCAGAAAGCGTTGAGTGAAGGATTTGGTACATGAGTAGTTTTCCCAGTTAATGGTGGGGTAGTTGAAATCGCCCATTGTTAGGGTATTTGGTTGAACTCCAATATTTTCCAGTATATCAAGAAGAGAGGAGTGGGAATCCTGGGCATGGTGGGGGATCTGTAGCAAGCTAAAATTTGGATTGCAGTTTTGCCCAGAGTTAGTTGCACTTGGATAACCTCGGATGCATTATGCTGAGCAACTAGCCTGGAGGTGTGGATATCCTTAATGAATATGGACACACGTTCACCTTTGGTGTTCCGGTCCAGGTTAGGTAGCCGAAAAGTGTGGTATGAGGTATAGCCTGGTAATGCAGGAGGGCTCTCTGGAGCGTTGAACCAGGTCTCAGTCACTGCACAGATTTCGATGTTCTCCATTTTAAGGAGTGCCTCGAGGGAGTGCATTTTGAGGTTTAGACTTCTAGCATTGAGTAGCATTATCCTGTTTTTGCTTGCCTGTTCCTGTTACAGTGGTGAATTTGTCATTTGAACCTTGCCTAAAAAAGGCACTATAGGGGCAGCAAGTGCCTTAGCCAGTATCCAGAATCCCAGGGGTGACAGGTGCAAGCCGTCATAAGACTCAGCACTGATATAAACAATGGCACTGAGATCTAGGCAACTAGTACAAACATACCGATACCAAATACAATGACATCAACAATACTGACATCACAGCAATATCCTATGACAGAAGTGCTGAAACTGACCCCTACAGTGCTGGAACTTAAACAACAGTGCTTTGTATCAAAACAAGCCCAGATTTTAGGATCTATGCCAATGAGAAAAGCAACATTCTTGGGACCAATACTACATGCTTTAACACCTCTGTGGAAATCTTATAGGGATAACCATGTCTGAGCGAGTTTCTGAAACAGTATAGAACTTCAAGCAATGGTGTCAATATGACATTTTCTGGTAACATATCAGAAACTTTTAAAAGAAAAACAGTGCCCTGATTGTCTAACGTCATCAATACGTTGTTGGCTTTCTTCTCTATTTACCAGTCAGTGTATTCAAAATTCCCAACACAGCACACACATTTTGTAAATCTGGCTGCTTCCTGTTGCAGGTACCTTCCTAAAGCCTACTATGACTCCAAATAAAACTTGACATGTGCAAAAGGAGATGGTGTTGCCCAGAAGTTCATGAAATGACAGCTACTGAGAAACTGTAGTTTTCAGACTACCCCAAACTGGCATAACTGAAGAAATAGTTTTCCCTCTCCTCATCAACAGCAGGGAGCTACCAGCAATATGATGTCATGTGTGCAATGTCCCTTTTCATGCCCTTATACTGACATAACCAAAGCAATAATTCCCCTTTCCCCATAAATATGCAGGGAGCTACTCACAATATGATGGCAAACATACAATGTCACTTTGCATTCCCTTGAGATTTGTTTTGACTGTGTAGGTTTGCCAGGAGACTTTATATTCTTATGGGAATTTTTGCAACTTTGGCATGTTAGCAACCTGCAAAAAGCTGCACCCCCCCCCCCACACACACACACACAAAAGCTCCCCAGTGCTTATGGCAATGAAAGAAAATGTGCATTTTTATGAAAATCCCCAATGTAACAAATTAGGACTAACTAGATTTATTATGCAACTTTTTTGTGGTGTTGAGTTCTTTCATTTTACTAGACAAGGAAACACTGTGTTGGCTACATTTCATTAGGCTAGGAAATATTGTGCGGGCTGCATTAAGAGGACTCAGTCTTATGTCACTGTAATGTAGCAAAGTATAAATAGCTGTGTAATCACTTTTCTTTTGTTTTGTTTTTTCATTTGCAAGTTGCATTGTTTCAGTAGGCTGGGAAATATAGTACTGGCTGCATATGCAGCATACTATGAACATTTTTTTGCAGCACGTGGGTTCTAAGACATTACCGCTACCTTTATCTATGTGACATATGAATACCTGCATCTTCAGTCCTCTAATATTGCTGTTTTTTTTCCTGTTGGTTCAACCCCAGAATTGGTAGCAACACTGGTTCTTGCATTTCATGGACACTTGTGTCCTGATCCCAGACTTGCATTTATTTATTTATTTTTCTTAGAATAATCTCTACTGTTAATATTTTGGGTAAGCACTAATGCGTAGTACTGACCTGAGATATTAACAGAAGCAGGGTGTGTTTGTACTTGCGGGTATCACAACAAATAATAGCAGTACACCAATTAAATCTGTGGGCAGTGGTAACAGTGAACTTTATCCACAGAAGGAATCCAGTCATTGTTAAAATCTTTTTATTTTAGTTTTTTACTTTGTTTTTAGAGAGACAGAGGATGGGAATGACTGCCAGCAGTAATTTCAGAAAAGTGTTATTTTTATCACATTTAGATTTCTAAGGTGTACACAGTCAAGAACATAGCTGTTATTGGTGGGCAAATCTGTGTATACTGTGTGTGTGTGTGTGTGTGTGTGTGTGTGTGTGTGTGTGTGTGTGTGTGTGTGTGTGTGTGTGTGTGTGTGTGTCTGTTCATGCGTGTGCAACGGAATCCTCAACAATGTCCCAGAAAACCACAAATTTTATTAAGTACAGTCTAAGAATATAAGGTAAAATCAGAGACATTCTGTGATATCAGGAACAACTGAGAGGTATAAATGGCTTCCTCTGTATGAGTCTGACAACAAGCTAATGTTGGTTATTTAGTATGTATTCGTTTGATACAGTCAAATATGTCAGGTGCACAAAGTTAATAAAGTGACTGCAATTCCAGGGCCACATGTGTGTGCATGTGTTTGTGGTGAGTGGTGATAGCTGGGCAGTGGGCTGTAATGGGTTATAATGCAGAATTCCAACAGCAAAAAGTTAGAATACTGCTGTGTTTTTTATTCATTCTTTCATCTGATCATAGTCAAACATCCGAGGTGTATACATTCAATAATGTGTCTGTAACTAGTGATCACATCTGTATTTGTGCAGATGGGTAGATGCAGTGAGTTGCACTGTATACAGCTGAAATATGTCACTGTGGCTTTATATGCATTTAGTTAGTTATTTGTTTAAACCAGATATATGGAGTGTACACATTTCCAAGTGCTGTAACTGTTGGACACGTGTTTGTGCTTTGTTACTTCCACCTTGGCAAAACCCTTCCAGGCTGGGTTACAACCCATTCTACCAGAGCATTAGCTTTTTTAATGGCATAATGGAAAGGGGCGGACTCTAGAAGCATTCTAGAGGGAGCTGCTTGGTCCTCCAGCCATAGATTTACAAAGCACTATAAACTAGACTATTTTTCTATGTACAGAGCAGGGTTTGCAAGGGCTATTATCCATGGGCTGCTGGACCCTTATCCTTCCTCATCTCAGGATGGGTTAGCTTTGGTAATCTACCCATAGGCTACTGCAGCAGTGAGAATGATGTACATAGTATAGTGGTACAAGTTGCACTTACCCATAATGGTAGATGTTTCAGTTCTCCACTGCTGCAGTAGCCATGCCCATCCTTCATCCCCTTGTTTTATATAATTGCTGTGGGTTACAACTTTTATTGATGAGATTGCTGCTTGTTGTGGTTAGTGTTTCAGTGGTTACAATAAGTTGTGACTGTTTCAGGATGAGCTCTCCTCTTTTTCTCTTTCAGGGCAAGAAAGTCCCAAAGATATTTAATCACTCTGGTTGCCTTTATACTTCCCTCCAAAGGGATCAGCCTATAGACAGCCAGAAAGACTGTGCGGGTGAGGGTTAAGTCTTTGAGAAGCTGCCTGGGTGCTGTTACCTCTGCAGATACAGCCCCAAAGGCTACTGCAGCAGTGAGAATGATGAACATCCTATGATGAATAAGTTACAGATTATTCAGTTTAAGTTTAAATGAAGGAATAAAATGGATAAGGTAAGAAGTTTCTTTCTACAATGCCTTTCATAAGGTCTTCATTACGCACAGAGTACAGGCATATGAGAAATGGAAAACGAAGATACTTATAATAAAGTAGGATTGTATTCTGGTGAGACAACATACATGAACCTTCAAACAATGGATCTGTCTCAGTTTGGATTCATCAGGGGCAGGTCATACTTACTCTACCTGGTGGACCTTTCTGAAAAGGTCACCAAAGCAAAGGATGAAGGCAAAATGGTACACACAGCATACTTCAACCTGGCCAAAGCTTTTGACACAATCCCCAACTCAGACACAGTAGAAAAGCCAAACTGGTAATAATTGCCTTAGGTCATCCTATGGATTACCAACTGACTCACAGGTAGGATGCAGGAAATCAAAATAAAGGAAGATACCTCCACAAAGAAGCCAGTCACCAGTTGAGTCTCCCAGGGTACTGTGCTGGGATCTCCCCTGTTTGATACCTACCTTTCTGAATTAAAAGCCAGTACCAAAGGGCTCTGGCTAAGTTTGCAGATGGTTGCAAGCTAGCAAGTCACTGAATCCCAAAAATGACTGGTGCCAAAATCATGGGCTGAAACTAAATGCCAAAAAAATGCATTATTGTATCCTTTAGGAACTCGGCTATCCAGGGAACTACCACATTGACAATACACCAGTAAGATTTGACCTAGTTGTTTGGTAGTTGGGAACTTATACAGACCCTGACCCAACTTTCAACTAACATATGTCCATTCTCATAAGAACATCCTTCTATTTTGCACAGTTTTAGATCTAAGGATGTCATTGTCCCTTTTACTCAGCCCTCCTTAGGCCAATCATTGAGTATAATGCTCCTTTGGCATATATGCGCCTAGACACATGCAACATCTGGAAAACCCAGAGAGATACTTTACTGAATGTATACAAGGCCTAAAAAATATACCCTACATAGACAGTGTCTCTATACTGTATATTCTACAGACTGCTAAGAGGTGACCTTTTCTGGCATACAAGGCATGTTCTGACCCTGTAATGAAAGATTTACTGCACAATGGTTAAGTGAAATGGCATCAGAAGTACTCAGTCTAGGGATCTAAACCACTTCTACATCAACAGAATGTTTTGAAGGGACAGGTATAACTTGCTGTAGATGCCCCAACTACAAAAAATAAAGCTCATCCCTGTCCATATTCAACAGCAACTTGGATTTATGGATGGGAAACAGAAAATGTACCACAGAAATACCCCTCTGTACTACTAATGGACAGAGGCAGCTGCTAAACAATTTATCCCATGCATAGGTCCTCTGAAATTATAATGGTATGATCCCAATTATTCTCATTAGGGTAACATCATCAACCATGGGATAGGCAAGTCCAATCTCTAACCAAACAGGATAGGTTAAGTGTGAGAACCAAAGGGGAAATTGGCTAGGCTTAAAATGGCTCTCAAGGGCACCTAGCCTAGTACTTACCTATGAACATATGATGCTCATACTGGTTCAGCTGGCATTGGATAATGCTTGTACTGATAAGGAAGCTCAGAATTATGTAGATTATGTTGGGTCCAGGCCCAGAGGACATTTTCTCCAGCTACTTTTTTATTTTCTATTTAGTTTTTGATTTCTTGACTGCCAAACATCAGCCAAATCCTATGCCCCACTTTGTAACTCTTTCCTCATTCCCCACCCCAGAGATCAACTGACTATCACCTATGAAAGGAGTCACACCATATGAAAACAAGTAAATAAAATCATGGGATATGTGCAGGCAGACAGAAAAGAGGAAGACACTGATCCAGTCCCAATCTTGATTGTCCAAAAGCTTTCCTTACTCTAGTCTGCACTTCTATCCACTATCTCAACTCCTATCTTATCTCAGCTCCCACATACTCTTGCTGTAGTCATCCACGGAAGCCATGCTTACTAAAAATCCTGTCTAAAACAAGGCATGTAGTGTTCACCAGGTACTACTAGGCAGGTAAAAAAAAACACCCTCTTCCTAGAGAAAAATGCAGCTAACCGCTTCCACTCACTCTTCCCCTCTACCAGATGTTCTCTGACATGTTTCACTATTTGTACCCAGATTAGCTGCATCAGGGGTAAGAACTCTCCTCCTTAATATGTCACGTCCCAGTTTCTCTAGCTATATATTTCAAGAAGCTGCCATTCCCATATTCCATGATGAGTAGATGATATTTTCAACTTGATCAGTGGTAGAATGGAAACCAGGGAGTTTGAAGTAAACCAAGCACTGAATACTTTCTTAGTCTGGAAGCATGGATCTATCCCTCAAGAGGAAATGCAATAATAAGAAAAAAATCAAACAATGTGACAAATCATACCTAATAAAGGGAGAAGAGGCAGAGTTCTATACTTTTGTCCACTGCAAAGGGTGGAAGGTGGTGCAATCTACCATTTCATCTCTGTATTCTCTTAAAAAGCAAGGATTTCATTCTGGAGACCCAGAGGTAATTTCTACTCAGAATAAAGAGTGTCTCTGTTGGGGTTATGGCAGCAATGAAGATGCGAGAATCCAGGCCTGGAGAAGTTTAGGTTAAAACTCTTGATCCATTACCTTACAGCCATCTAAATCTGCCTGATATTACACTGCTGACCTTCCAAACAGCCCTTCATGTGATGCATCTTCTCTGCTCCAAATGTTATTTCTGCAAGGCAGCAAGGAAGTCTTCAGACTCGGAGTGGTAGCAGTATAGCCAAGTATACTTACAGGATTTAGGGATATCATAAAAAGATTTAAACCACAAGCAAATTCAGTGTAGCTCCTGCTTTACTATCCGATGGTCAGATGGGCTTTCATTGATTTGGTCATCTTTAGCCTAAAGCTTTCTTTCTCATGCAGATGTTAGTGCTGGTAAGACAGTAAGACAGTGCAAGTAACAAGAGAGTAGTGAAGAACTGGGTCTGTACCAGACAAGACTGCAAACATGGAGATGTCAAACTCTCCAGGAGGCCTAAAACATACAAAGAAGTAGTGCCTGAACCATAGCCTTGAGCTAAATTCCAACAAATGTATTTTTTTATTTTTTTGTAAACATGAGCACCCATGAATTTACAGCATAGATGACACCCCTTTAAAACTGGCACGAGTTATTAGGGTCCTGGACACTTTCACTGGCATGAGTAATTAGGGACCTGGACACTTTCACTGACAATGAACTATCCTTCGACTACCATGTGTCTTTTGTCATTATGAAATTCTTGAATCTAGCTAGAATGACTACCAGGGATATATATCTACATTGTGAAGAGAGGTTTTCTCTCTCTACTCATCCTTCATCAGACCCATAATAAAATGTAATGTATTTTTCAGTATGTACTTGTCTAAACATGTAATTCAAGTCAAAAGCTCGCTAACACAATCAAGTACAGGTCTTCCTTGTGATACACAGACTGCTTTAAAGCACTTTGTCTCTTCAGTGTTTAGAGACTTTTGAGGTCAAATCTCTGCCTCACCTGCACTCCTGATTTGACCCCTCAAACGGTCCTTTGCTGAAATGGAATGAAATTACAGTAGTTACTCACATTGCAGAGTACTGGTGGACTGGGATTGTGAGGCTAGGCTACTAATGATCTACCTAAATAATGACCTAGTATGAACCTCTGAAGCTATGAATCCAGGTCCAAGGAAAGTCAGTATGGACTACGTGGAAATGTATGTGTGCGAACCTTGTAAACTTGGGTAGTGAGAATTTTTACAACTGGCACAGAACAATGAAGAAGCAAAATTATGTTAGTTAAATCGGTTCTGTAGTTCATGATTCCTCATAAAATAAGATTTAGACAAAGTGCAACAAAACAAGTACAGTATCAAGTTTAAAAATGTTAAAGTTTGAGAAAAATGCATAGGATGTTTCTTTCTGAAAGACTTACAAGTATTTCCTCTTCCTGCGCTTCATCATCAGTACCAGTTTTCTTAATCTTTGTAAACTCATACTCATGTGAAGGGTCACCCATAAAACGTCCTTTGATTAATGTTAGCTCTGCTATTGAAGAATCTGTAGCTGGAGGAAGTAGGTTCCAATCAATACAATTCAGGCTGCAAAAATAAAGAGAAAAGAGTTACATGTCAGCATGTGTGTGGAATTTATCTCGCTGTCTTATTCAAAACACATTTTAATTTTATGGCTGAAAAGTATCTGCCACACATTCTTAGAAACAACTGTGACAATGAATTGCGTTAAAGGTCTTAAACACATTATGTGAGTGATTAAGGTAAAAATCTATTGATATTTATAAACTGGCTGAAGTAGCAGTGAATTCTCACTACACAAGTAGCTCTTCAAAAATAATAGTAGAAAGGTCTGACATTTTAGCACTGGATACTAGCTTGAGTTAGGGGCTAAGCTCACTCCTCAAGTTGTCATTTGACTCAGTTTGCACCAAGATCTTAGTTTGTTTATTTATTTAATGTCTGGTAACAAGGTAAGTAGACTGGTCCAAAGACCATTTTCAGCCACAACCCAGTCTCCATGAGCACATAACATTACAGGAATAACAGTTACGTGCAATACTACATTTGCAGAAGCAATCCCAGAAGGGAATAAATAGGTGTTATAAAAAACATTATAAAAATATTAGTATAAGTGCTATAAAGTATTTGTAATTGTAGCAGCATCAATGACAGGATTGTTACAAAAGGGAATTTACAACAAAATATGGAGTGTGCATAACTATCAAATAACAAGAGTTACCTGGATACATAAAGCTAAATATTCAAGAAAAAAATTGTATTACACATTTATGATACACAGTCAAATTTCATAGCATGTGACTCAGTGTAAACTTCACTACTGCTGATAAGGTCATAACTGACTATGGCATATTTGTGGGCACAAGGTACATTCTGGGAATAAATGCAGACAATTAGATGATGTCAGAAAGAAATAAGTAGACTTATATCTACAAATAGCTGTGCTATTAAAGCACATACAATTATTTTCTTTCAACTTAGAAATGAAATCTCACAGTATTGACTGACTGTCTAGCTCCGCAGGATTCCAAGTAGCAGGGCCAGATTCTGGAAAGAATCTTTCATGATTACAAGACCAAAGGACAGTCTCTTTAGAATAAGGACATCATTGCTGTTTCTCAACAAGTAACTGCAGGTTTTATTTGAAAGCCTGGTACTTGGAAGGATAATATTTGAGCCCAATAATTTTTAAATTGCAGGGTGTTTAACAGAACTGAGGCTATGTTAGTCATTGACAGTCAATGTATATTTTTTAGAAAGTTACAGTGATGGGTGTGAATGTCAGTCAGCAGGACAAAAATGGCACATTTTAGCTATTTTATCTTGCAACATATGACTATTGATGGAATATTAAGAAAATAATAGCTAGATCATATTCCAGATTTGGAAGTAGTATATTTTGGCTACTGCAAGGCATGTTTCTAGGGAGAGGTGGTGAGTTATCTTATACCATGGCTTTAATTGGCTCAGGAGCTTACGAGGCTCATTGATCTGCTGAGCCAACCAGAATGGCAGATGGATGCAATGCAGTGTCGGATGATGTCATCACAGTTTATGGCAGAAAGTAAAGCCTCGGCTTCCATTCCTAATGGCCAAGCGAACGGTGGAATACAAGTGGACAGTGGTACCAAACCCACTTATGAGATTGCTGCTGGGCAAGAAAGTGTTCATGATGAAGTGGAGGAAGTTTTATTAAATGAAGGGCAACAATTCGGAGGACGAGTACACACTGCTTGGGGGTAAACCGAAGCATGCAGTCCCCAAAAAGACTTATTCTGTTGCTGCGAACCAGCACACTAAAGGTACTGTCATAAATCAGCCTATTTTTGCTAATATTACAAAGGCAAAAATAATGAGAAAGATGATGGCAAAGGGTGTAGAGGGCTAGATTCGTTCATAAAAATGAATTTTAATTTTCAGTCTAAAGAAATGTTGCAAACGGACATTGACACTGGCAGGGAATCTCAGCTGGCCAGTAAAACTTTAAAGGACTTGATATTTGACTTTGGTAAAAAGCTGGGTAATATTAAGGGATTACAATTAGATAATGTTTATCTTAGTAGATGTATCGAGTTAAAAATAGTGCCTATGGGCCTTCAATTTAAAAAAAAAAAAATGGGAATTGAATTGAATGAAGAGAATACTAAAGAATGTACTAAGTTATTTCACAGTTTTGGTATTCGTTTTATGGAATTTATAATTAAGTGCAATGATAACAAATTATGCA
Organism: Protopterus annectens; assembly: GCF_019279795.1. Classification (NCBI taxonomy): domain Eukaryota; kingdom Metazoa; phylum Chordata; order Ceratodontiformes; family Protopteridae; genus Protopterus; species Protopterus annectens. The sequence goes on along the minus strand of NC_056725.1, from coordinate 458,304,458 downwards.
ATTTGTTAAAAGATTTAGAAAATTTGAATGAATTTATTATGAATGATTTACTGATCAACCCGTAGGAGAAATTATATAATAAGCAGTTTGACAAAGTGGAGAATAAAAGCAAAAAAATATTTGATAGGAAATGTCACAAACTTAAGCGTGACTTGGAGCAATACGAAAAACATATGGTGTACACATGGTAGAAGGGGGAAAAGAAGTATCAGAGGTATAATAGGAGAGGTATAATAGGACTAATGGGGTACACTGTGCAACAGGTGAACACGACGACGATGTTGTTAATGGTTATAGGTGAAATTACAACAATGGATCTTTTTTAGGAGGGAGGAACCAGAAATGGATGGGGGAATACAAGGAATGGCACACAGATCAGGTGAACAGGGACTGGGGCTATCAATTTCTAAACAGGGGAAGAGAGAATTGGACGAAAGAGACCCAGTTGTGGAACAGATGATAGTCCAACATAATGAAGTTAAATATAGTTCAGGATATTTTAACATTTTTAACTGTACACAGCTTAAGTTAGAAAAAGAATACTTTTCATTATTTTCATAGGAATAAAATATGTCCCGCATACAAAATTCAATATTGTTGATAATTTGATTGGATTTAAGTTATATTTAAGGAAATTAAATTTGGCACTTCACTTCGAGGATGGCAAGGAAATCTCACAGGGCAATGAATTTAAGAAAAAAAGTAAATACACACACCCCCACTACACCCCACTTTATTAGCTTATGAGAAGGTAGTCACCAACGAGTTATACAAATTTCAGGAGGTCTGCAAGAAGTCATAGGTGAAGAACAATATAGGTAGTGGGGAAATCAAAATATTAAGGGAATTATGCAGCAACAGGAATATACGCATAATGAAACCCGATAAAGGTGGGGGCATAGTTTTTATGACACTAATGATTATATTAACAAAATACATGACATAGGTTTATAAGTAGGTACTAGGCTATTGGCCCTAGGGCCTATATAAAACTAGCCAAAAAGGTACCCTGACTTTCACCACCTAAGAAAATTATTTTCCTGTGCCCCTGTCGAGCAGAGCCACAGAAGTGATCCCCAGGGTGAATTTCCTATCTCCTATCCAATCATCAAGATTTTTCTTGACGAGTGCTAATGAGGAGCTTTGTTTGATATAGATATGTAGTTTGTTCCAGAGTATGAGAAGTCTCTGGGATAGGAATCTATCCCTCCAGCATGTTCTGTTTATTGTGGTGACAAGGTTGAGGTCCCTAGAGCGTGTAGCTCTGAAGGATTGGGATTTCTTTAAGTGGAGCATGTCCAACAGCTCTGGGTTTGACATAGCTTTGTATGTTAGGCAGAGATCACCTCTGAATATGTGACAGAGTAAAGCTGGAGTTTTTTGAGACGGTCTGCATAGGGCATTTGTTTGAGGCCAGTAATCCTCTTTGTGAGGTATTTCTGCGGCCTTTCCAATTGTTGTAGATGTCTTGTGAGGTACATACCAAAAGGGGCGTTGTACTCTATAATGGGTCTAATGAGTGACGATTAGAGGGGAACAATGACTTTTTTCCTGGATGAGGTGTGCCACGTAGAAGGATTTCCTGACTACTGTGGTGATGTGATTAGCAAAGGAGAGACTACTCTGACAAATATGAAGTATCATCTGTTAATGAAGTTCATATTGCCTACCGACGTATAGAACTATTCTTGGAAGAATTTTTGTTGGACAATAGAATTGATTCAGATCTATATAAATTTCTACATGTAGAATTTCCAGTCTTGGCTACCATAGTGGGCATTCCTAAAATTCACAAAAATTTATATGAACCCCCCTTTAGACCAATCATCTCTGGTAGTAAGTCTAAGACCTTTCATTTTGGCACAGTAATTGACAGGTGGCTCAAACCTATATATGATAAGGTCCCACACATAATTAAGGATTCTTGGGATGTTTTAAGTAATTTGAAACCTGAACTATGGAAGGAGGGACTTCTATTTTTAACTATAGAGGTTGTGGATTTCTTCTATATACCCAAAGAGGATGATATGGAAAGGTTTAGTAACAGCATGCAGAAAAACAATCAATATGAATGGGACAATATCTGTTTGCTTAGTGAATTTATGCCCATAATTCTAGATTATAACTATATCTTCTTTGAGGGCGAATATTACAGGCAAAATAGGGGGAGGGTAGCCATGGGTGCGGCTTGCCCCCCTCCCCAATATATGCCAATTTAGTACTCTTGGACTGGGAAGAGGAGTACATTTTTAAGAACACGTTTTAATTACATCAAATGCTATGTTTGGTTTTTGGATGACATTTTTATTCAATGGGACAGTATAACACAGGGCGTAGACTCGTTTGTACATTATCTGAACGAGCACAAGAAATGAACAACTGATCCGATGATCTGAAAGATTTAGTTCTGCCAAGATAGTACCAGAGTTAACCAGAGGAGAAGTTGTGGATAGCAATTAATAAAGAGCTGAAAGATTTTATTTGGGAGGGGAAGATGGCAATAGTCAAGTGGGATAAACTTATTCTTCCAAAACAACAGGGCAGATTGGGATTACCCAATTTGAAGAGGTATTTCAGAGCACCCAGTTAAGGCTCCTATACAGAGCACAAGCAGAAAACTATAATTCAAAGTAGAAAAAGATGATGATAAAATGGTGGGGGGGGGGGTTCAAGAAACAAGACAGACTGGGATTTTGGATGCAGACCTTTAAGGAGAATAACAATAATCATACAGAATATTATATTCATAAAGTAGCAGAAAGTTTTTAAGAACTAAGCCAACACGAGAATGAAGAAAGGAGATTCTGCCTATAGGGTTGACTGCAATTAGGGATACAGACAATAGGCAAGAGGGGGATGGAATTTATTGGAAAAAAACTGGCAAAGGAACCAAGGTACTGGGAGCAAATAACTAGAGAGGGAAAGGTAACAGATGGGAAAACACCAAGAACTTATTTGGACTGCAGGTTAGACATTGCCTTTGCTACAGTACACACAAAGAGAAAGAAATGGGGGGGGGGGTCCTAAATGAAAAAAAAAACAGCACTGGTAGAATATTTATTAGAATCTAGAACAAAAGTTGTCATTAAGAAAGGAATAATTAGTACAGCATATAAAATATTGCATGCCAACTATAATAATCAGCGGTGGATAGAAAGGTTTGCAAAGACAGATTGACTAAATTCACAAAGAAACAGTGGGGGGATATATGTACATCTCCCCAAATATGAAACAAAGATTTAGGATCTTTGCTTGGAAGTGTTTATATAGGTATTTTTTATACCCCAAGTAGACTCCAAAGAATGTTTCCTCAAGTAGACAGCAAATGTTGGAGGCGTAATGGGAAAGAAAGAGGTAACTGTGAACATATTTTTTTGGAGTGTAATGAGCTGGCAGACTTTAAAAGATTCCCTGCAGACTGCTCTGGCAGAGATGCTGGCAAATTGGTGTAACTAAGGAAATGATTTTTTGAGCTATGATACAGAATCGGAATTGCCCAGACATAGTAAGGCCTTGCTGAGTCTAATTATGATGGCTGCCAAAAAAAGTAATTACTAGAAAATGGAAATCAAAGTCTAAACCAACTTTACTAGAAGTAGCGAAGATAGTAACAGAGATAAAACAACTGGAACTGGGATCTGTAGAAAAGGGTAGGAGCAAACTACATAGGAAAAATGGGAAGTGTGGGATCAATACATGCAGAGGATTAACAAGGTTTAAAAGAAGGCAGGAACTGAATGAGTTATGTAATGGTTGACTGACTATAACTGGATATATTACAGTGATGTATAATGTTTGCAGCTACAGTTGTGTTGGCATGGTTTGTAATGTATAATGCTTCCAAATGAGATTGTGTCGGTTTGGTGTATTTTCATTTATAAAGCAAAAAACAAGAAAATGCTATGCCACCATTAGAAACACTGCCAGATCACTTCAGTAATTCCAAAAAATAATGAGTGCGTTAATCTCTAAATTTAAAAAAGACTTCCAATCAAATCACATGCTACAAAATGATGTAAGCAATCAACTTCTTAAAAGTAACATACCCAAAGGGCATAAAAAAGGAACCGATGTAATTATATTAAAGACTAAAAAATGATTACATTTTTTTAAAAATACTTTAAAGTCTATAAATTTTATATATATATATACATATATATATATATATATATATATATATATATATATATATATATGTCTATTACCTGGAGAGTGCTTTGAGCTTCAGGATACAGTAATTGAGGAGTGTTCATTCAGTCCTGGCAAGTTACAGGCATTTAAAAAACAAACCATTGCCAATACAATACCCTTTTCTCTAATAAAAGAGACCAAGGTCCCCCCATGATTTTATTTTATCCAGTTTTTCAATAATAGTGTATTTAAAATCATGTCCAGGATATTCTTGAATATGCTTGGACAATGCATTAGTCAGTTTTTTTCTTAATTCATATTCATAGTCGTAAATGCGCTCCCGTAATTTTCATTCAGTTTTACCTACATAAAAGCCTGAACATGATTGACACAATGCATCATACACTACTCCATTATCTGGATAACATATTTATATCTTGGAAAAAACAGAAAAGAAGATAGTTCCATTTTTCAAGTATACCAGTAACACAACTGAGTTTTTAACATTTACATATCAGATGGAAGATAAGAGGATAGCATACTTGGATGTATTATTAGAAAAGGACCTTGAGAATAATAGGTATACCTCCCATATTGTTAGAAAACCTACATATTATAATGCATTCTTACACTACCTCAGTGTGCACCCTCTAGAGCTATGTGGATGACCAGTTTAGACTCCCACTTTTGGGAAAAATGTAATAAATTTAAAAACATGTTTATAAAAAGAGGGTATCCATATCATCTGTTGAATGACTTGATACAAGAAGTCTAAAATAAAAGGGAGATGGGACATATTATTCCCATTTTACATACTACAACTACTAATATTGTAACACCTTTAGAGGGCACATTATATCAAGTGTGAACATCAACAGAATGCTGGCGGCAACTTTATTACTACCTTTAATATTGACTGTAACTTAATGAGATGTATGACTATTTGAAATTTACCATGAATTATTCCCAAACCATGATTGAGTACTTGGATGTATTTGTGGAAAGATTGCGTAATGGTTTAATTAATACAGGGGTGTAAAGGAAACATTGCTACAGGAATACCCTTTTACACAGAGGTAGCATGCACCCCCAATACATTTTTAAAAATGTTGTTAGTGGACAAAGGATGAGGGCCTTGAGGTGGAATGTGTCGGATGAGGGTTTCAATAAGGAGTTGATTGAACTGAAAGGTAGGCTGGTTGATAGGGGCTATGGCCCTGCTGAGATATATAGGAATCTCCAAGGACTTGGTGACCTCAGGCAGGATACAGCCAGACCTTATTATTCTTCTACTTTTGATACCATGGATTATTCAATGGGAGCATCTGCCTTCAATGGTATGAAGGTTCTGATGTTTTACACCATGGATACCAAGCCTATTACGGATATCCTTAGGAAAAAATGGCAAGTTCTAACCACTGACCCAGCAGTTAAGTAGGTGGTAGGGGAGAATTCTACTTTTTTGTTTAAGAACAAATGTAACCGGAAGAGGCTGCTATGTTATCCTAGAGATAGTGGTAGACATACCGAAGGTATAAGTGGCACCCATCCACGTAGAAATTGTAACTTTTGTGGTTATCTTGACACTACAAAGGTCTTTATACATCCTGATACAGGCCAACACTTTAAGTTTGAGATTAGTGCGGACTGTAGAACATCACATGTAGTCTACCTTGCTAAGTGTGTAACCTGTAGGTCATTTTACGTTGGAAAAACAGATAGGCTACATAGCGATAGAGTCAGGGAACACATTTATAACATCAGAATTAGATCACAAACTAATGCTTTATCTAAACATATTATGGCACAGGGGGATGACCATACATTTAGATTTGTGGTAATAGATTTGGTTAGACCTACTGTACGGGAAGGTGACATTCGGAATCTAACAGAGACTAAGGAGGTGAAATGGATATTGAGGCTTAGGGCAGACAGAGGCAAATGTTTAAATGAGAGAGCCTCTATTAAGCCCTCATTAAAATCCAGGAAACCTTTGATTAGGTAATATGATCAAAATTATGTTTTTTGAGATTTATATATATATATATATATATATATATATATATTTTTTTTTTTTATACTTTTCCATTTATATAGTCTATATAGATGGTTTTAGTTTGACTGTGCTACTATGTGTTTGATTCACTTATATACTATTAATTCTGTTGATTCCACTTTAAATTAATGCATTTGTATTTTAGTGTAAGCTGATTGGTAGATGTATAGTATTTAAATGAGTTTTAACCACTGTTCATTTGATGGCCTGAAGAAGCTTTTATGCAAAAGCTTTTACCAGTTTTAAATAAAACAGTTTTTGTTACTTTATGGTTGACTCTCTTTATGGATGGCATGGTCCGTGGACTGCTTTATTATTAACTACTGGTTTTACTTGTTTTTTATTGAGCGGTATCACGTTTGCCCCTTACCTCTTTGTTCTTTATAGAATAAAAAGTGGTTTCAGTTCCAAACCCTGGGGTACTAAGTTCAGGGTGCCATTTTCTGACATAGCTGTGTGTGTGTGTATATATATATATATATATATATATATATATATATATATATATATATATATACACATATACACACACACAAATACATGGAAAGCTCATTGTACAAGATAATTTCAGCCCATGTAGTCTAATGGCTGAAAAGCTAAGAATTTATAATTTAGTGAAAAGTAAGAACTGATTAACTATGTAGATGCTTGATAATATTGATAAAAATGTCTGCTGTAAAATGTCCATTATTTGTGTTTTTATATTGAGTGAGTCACCATCCAGAATGCTGCTACTGTATGAATTTTTCATGAAAAAACATGTTGCAAGTCAGAAAGAAAGTCATAAGCCATATTTTTTTTTTTTTTTTTTTTTTGTGAATTAGCTTTTTGAATATTTTTTTAAGGCATAAATTGGAATTAGTGATGAATTCCTCTGTAGAGGAGGGTGAGACAGTTTCAGCTAATGGAACAATAGCAGAGCTTAAAAAATGCTAGCAAAATTCCTGTAGAAAAATAAAAGTTGAGAATGTGGATTAGTGGTTTATCTGCAACATGGGTGGACATTCTTACCAGTGCACCGTGGATTTTAGAATATTTAGTAATTTGCTTCTAATCAGACTATTCTAGAGTTTTGTAAACAGTTCCAGATACAGCAGAGGGCAACATAATTAAGATGCCTAAAGTTACAAAAAAAGAAACAGTCTCACATTCACCTACTCTGCTGCTGTGTTTTGACTTAAAAAGATCTAAGAAGTGCCCCTCTCATTGTTTCAAATGTAGTGCCAATGAGCAAGAGAGAGAGAGAGAGAGAGAGAGAGAGAGGCTGCTTCCTGGAGATTTTCACAGTTAAAGAGCCGCATTTTTGTACTTCTGCTGCTGTGCATTACCAAGGATTTCTGGAGAGCTGTGCTGTGTCGGTGTCTTTTCTACAAACTGTATGATCTCCCTAACTCAGCTAAGACCTCCCAACCTCACATCTTCTAATACCTCAGAGTTTCCTTACAAACAACAAATCTCCTGAACTCAGACATTACCAAAGTAAGTCACAGAGGGTTAAAGTCATCAGTAATAGCAGTTATTAGAGTTCATGATTTTTATTGTAGCACTATGAGTGCACCGATTATGTTTTGATATTCAGAAATAGACAAATCAGTTAAGCACTAGAGCGGCATGAGACTAGACCTTAACAAATGTTAAGCACCCCCTGTTAAAGTTAAGGTCAGGTCTCAGTTTAGTCAATAAAATCTGCCAGTACAAATGACAGCGGCAAACTAAAAGATTTGCTTCTGCCTGCTGTCCATCGGTTACATGTCCTGACTACCTGTTCTGAACATAGAAAGTTACCAGAATAGCAGGATTTGTGCTCACCTGATTATCTAAAGGATACAAAGTCAGAAACATAAATGTATGTCATTACTTAACATCTTCAATCTTCACTAATTTATCTTAAAACCATGAACTTTAGGAGGAAAACACACAACATATGAGGCAAAAATCTACACAATTGAGAGGCATGGAAGCCAATTGCAAACATAACAGACAGTGTTACACTACCTTTCTAAAAGCAATTGCTAAATGCTTTGCAGCTTTGAAAGCCGGTAAAACACCTACAGTAGAAAGGAGAAAAGAAAAACTGCTAACTTGTAGTACATGGAGCAGATAAAGCTCCATGCACTACAAAGAATAATAACCTAATATGTGTTCTAAACATGGATGCCAAGATTAACCTCCCAAGCTTTGCATGGAGTGGGTGGTATGGGAGTTATCTGATAAAGAATAACAGCAATCCTTATTTGTATTTGGTGGGGTATAAGGATTTAGCTGCTGTAGCATGAATTGAACTGTGATCTGTAATATCGCCTGTTAGTGATGTGATAACTTCCCAGGACGGGGCGGGATGGATGCCAGAGTCTTTTTTTGATTCCTAAGACATACAGCCATCGAAGAATTTGTTGCAATTCTACATGATTTTCTGAGATCTAAATAGGCCTAGCTTTTTGAATATTTTTTTAAGGCATAAATTGGAATTAGTGATGAATTCCTCTGTAGAGGAGGGTGAGACAGTTTCAGCTAATGGAACAATAGCAGAGCTTAAAAAATGCTTTGTCTGATTTTATTTTATCTCTCCCAAGTTTCATTTCTTTTTCTTAGCAATGTTTTAATATCAGAAGTAAGCAAATGGCAGACTTCTCTAAGGTGTCTCCAGGTCTGGGGATATAAAGCAAGTTAAGCCCAGATCATGGTTTGTTGTGTGATATACTGGGCTCCGAGTAAGACATTGTTTAAGAAGCATACATCCTCTATATGGTCTCCATTTCTTTATGGGTATGATAAACGAACTTGCAAATACTTGAAAAATCATGTTCAGTGATAGTACGTCAACTGGTTGTAAGGTAATGCTTCAATGTATTAGTAAACTTGGCAGTTAGGAACCACAGCTCAAAAAATTAAATGGATTCCCAATCCCAGCAGCCTGTGTTGGGTAGCCCATAAGGAAATGACATCTCAGGCAGCCAGTAGACTTTGCAGGAAGGACAATGCATTGGTTCAAGATGGCAGTGGAAGCAACCACCAAAGCACATTATTATGTATGTTAAGAAATACTGTATGCTGCAATCAGGACCTGTAGTTTACCAGCTCATTTTATGGAGGTATCCAATACCAAAAGAATTCCCTGGCCAAGACTGCACTTGTGGCAATCAGTAGGGAGCTACTGAGCTGACTAAATAATGAACTGACTTCTCTCAGGACATGACTGGCTACATCAGAAGGCAGTTTGTGGACAGAATATCACCACACTTGCATGGCTCTCCAACAAATGTGAAAGGACCATGGTCATCCCTGTATGTTCAGATACCAACCACTGTCATGTCAGTGTGGATGCACTTCAAGTAAAAAAAGGAATAGAGTTCTAGAATGCATGAAAGTGAGGACAGCCCTCATTTTCTGATATTGATATGCAGATTGGCCTATATCTGTGGTCATACACACTGTATTGTCTGCCACTGAAAATGACCCCTTCCTAGGGATTTATGCGAGGAACACAACTGGATTGCCCAGAGTGAGCTTCACTTTATGTCATTACCAACTCAAATGTTTCTTGCAGGTTTTGGAAATCTTGCTGGAAGAAACACAGGATGATTCCACTGTACTTTCAAAGTTTACTAAAACATTCTCACATAAAACCTCATATCGGGAACCTTGTGAATTGCAGAGCTTATTAGGCCAAAGGCCTTCACGCAGAAAGGAGCTTGAACTGTTTGTTGTTGCAGTATTTGAGTCACAATATTCTTTATGGACAGGATCCTACCCAAGAGCTGAAATGTCCTTCAGGATGGAGTGCCTTTAGTGTATCCAGTGAATGTGTCTGGGTATGCACCATCGGTGATGTTATGGCATTCACTGTGATTCCCAGGAACTAGAATAGATTCCGTAGATACTTTGTAACTATATTGGATTATCCACTATCACAGTAGATAGCTGCCAGTCATCCAGGTATAGAAATACCCATCCTTACCTTTTGAATCCTGTGTTTTTTTGCATCCAGGTACATGCACTGGCGAACACCTTGGGGGCTGTGTTAATCCCAAATGGAGGTGTCTGGAATAGGTACTAACTGTGTTCTATCACAGAAGTGTGGAAACTTTCTGGACTCATAATAATCATGATATGCACGCTGGATGTGTTTTTTGGGCCCCAAAATATTCATATCCTTCAGACAGACAAGGAGGGATGGACTACACCATGAATATGTGAAGGAAATCTGTTTGGATAAAATGAATTAGACCACCCAGATTGGATATCAGGAGAGAAGTGGAAGGGAATCAGGTAACCTTTGGATATTACTGTCCTGGATCTACGTGTTTCATGTGATGGCCATCCACACATACAAGTAGGGAGATAGAAGATCCCTTACTGCCTCCAAACTGGGAAAGTCAGAGAAGACCTCAGGGATGAGTCTGCTGGCCTCATAAAGAGGGGCCATGGTAACCTTGCTTATTTGGCCAATTATTAATGCATTTGGACTGGCAAGTACTCTGAAATTTGTTACTGCCTCACTGATGTCTCCAAAAATTTCAGATATTGCCTTGCTGTTGAATATGCCCCAACCAAAGCTGGTGCAGCCTCCTCTGCATTCCAGAGAATACGCATTGGGGACTTTTCTTTTTTGTTCCATCATTTCCAACTCTGCCTTAACAACTGGGCCCAAACCCATTAGAAGGCACATTTAAGTATCCTCAGAGAAGTCAGTCAGATGCAGCCAGGTGTGGTGACACAGAGCACCTGCTGCTCTTGCTGCATCATCGACAGTGTGACAGCTACATACAAGTTATATGATCAGGTTGCTTATCAAGGACACGGTTAACATCCAGAACTGTAGCTGAAGGTCAAGTCACCATTTAGCAACCCTGCCAATGAATGTTTTTTTCATCTGTCAGCAATCTATGGAAGAGAAGCATATATGATGAGCAATTTTTGTCTAAAAGGAAAAGTGGGGAACAAGTCAACACATTTGCCAAACCAGTTCAATCAATGCCACTCTATCTGGCACATAAACAGTAGGGCTCTGCAGCATAAGAACCTTTTTAAAGGTAGCCAAGGCAAAACTAGAGTGTAGAGTGTACGACAAACATGTTCAATTGTCTGGGGGGCTAGAGGACTATCCAACCTCTTTCAAATAAACACCATAACAAGCATTCCTATGTTATTCTGAACACAAGTTACACAATTTTGTAGGCTGAGAAACAATCCAGGAAGAAGACTTAGTAGACCAAAATGTGTCCTGCAGGATGCACTCAGAAAAAGAAGCCAAGTTGGTAGGTCATTCCCCTTTTTGACTCATAATTTCTCATGTTTCCACAGACTTGAGAGTCATTGAGTGATGGTACAAGAATTAAATTCTTCATCCTCATCTTACATGTGAACAGCACCTATTGGGAGTTCAAATGCTTCCTCTCATGCTTTACAAATTTTGGACTTCCTCGAGGATAATGGGTCTAAGGAAGAAATAGTAGTAGTTTGGTTACATCCAGAAGTGGCATGGCCATCCTGCAGTGGCCCTCCAATTCCTCTGTTCTGGCCAGAGAGATGATGAATGACAGAGGTTCCAGAAAAAAATGGATCTCTAGCAGAGACCAAAATAAGTGCAAGTACCAAGTAAACAAATACAGCTAAACATGCATAGATAGTATCAAGAGAGTTACTAGTGCCATCCTCCAGATCACATGAATCTGATTTGACCCAAATGGCCAAGGCCAGAATCCATAAGGGCCATTGTTGAATAAGAAAATGTTGGTCTAGTAGGTATTCCCAAGAACCTGACACCAACAACTGGCACTGTGGTCAAGAAAATGTTAGAGGAAGAGCCTGAAATCACATTTGCAGGAGTACAGGAAAGGAATGCACTATTCTTTGGTAGTCGAGTTCATCTGAGGTGCAACAATGAGACCAGATGGACTTGGAATAAGGTGTAAATGTTTCAAGCATTTTTTTGACCTCTACATCAGGATGTTTTTTGTATTTATTAGACCTGAGGTAAGTAACTGGAGAACTTTCAAAAGTTACTATGACTGTAACTCAGAGGAAGCATCAAGTCTGGACTTCTTCAAGGCAGGATAACAACAGAAATCCTTTGCTTGATCTGAATCAAGTCTGTCAGACATTTATGTTCTCTTAGGGTCTTTATCTCAAGACTTGTCAGAATCAGTTTGAACGATCAGCTCAAGAATGATGAGCTCAAAGCTGAAGCTTTAACACAAGTAGGTGCTGAACTTTTAACTTCTCAAGGCTAATTGATTTAAAGGCATCACATATATCACAATCTTCTGGAAAATGTGCATTGCCTAAGCAAACAATGCAAAAGACCCCATTCTAAAAGACTTGCTCTTAGTGTAAATGACTTACTCTGCTGTAAGCCTGCTTTACAGATAGGCCTAGAGCAAGTTTTCTGGAATCTTGTCCAAAGAGTATGTTTGCCATGAGGTATAATCTTTCCATAGTTGCACTTCTTAAACTCCTTTTCATCCATATTTTAACAAAAATGAAGGTGACACCAGGAAAAAAAATCACAGCCAAAAGTAAGTATAAGGAAACTGCTATAGTAACTAGCAAAAAGTTTCAAAACAGCTTTTAACATCAAGTTCTTACTTTTTTAAATATCAGCTATAACAAAAAATTATAGCAAGCTGCATAATAAATTTATGAAACAGCAGGTACTAAGAAGAAATGAAAGTGTTCAAGAGGGAGAGAGAGAGAGAGAGAGAGAGAGAGAGAGAGAGAAAGAGGCTGAGTCAATTAAATATTTGACAAACTCTATTAAAAGAATAAATAGACCAATTAGAAATTCACAGAAAGAATAGCAGATGAGGACGTTTTTGTTCATATTCAAGTGCAACTTGGATCTATGGGTGGGAAACAGAAAATTTACCCCCAGACTGCCCTGTGTGACAGAGGCAGCTCCAAAATGTTTTATCTCATGCATGGGCCCCCTCATATTATCTATGGTATGATCCCAGCTATGCTCAAGGGTAATCTATAATTATCAACCATGGGATGGATAAGGCCAATCTCTAACAAAATGGGATAGGTTAATTTGAGCACAAAAAGGGAAATTGACTAGACTTAATTATATAATATATATATATATATATATATATATATATATATATATATATATATATATATATATACAAATAAAGGCTTTTTATTATTATTATTTTTTTTTTACATAAAAAAGATCACTGACATAACCTGGAGCCATTTTTGAGAAATGATCTTCTTAGCAAGCAGCAAGATAGATCTGAAGAGGGTCCTTCTTTGCACAGCACTATGCTTAAGGGTAAGCACCAGAACTCTGGGAACGTTCTAGATTCAAGGCTAAGTCCTGCTGGCTTTGGTCCTAGTGTTTGATGAAGATGGAACTTTTCATCTCAAGTCTATGATTATATCAAGTATACAACTTTTTATTTGATATGAAGAGGCCTAATCTCATTATCAACAGCATGAGGTCCCACCCAAATGCTCCTGCTTGTTTTTTTTTTCATGGCAAGATACACTTCACGAGAAGATACACTTTACCACCTTGATATCAGGCCTACAGTATCTAGCCAAGTGGTCATGAACAACCATGAAAGACCATTTGATTGTACAGCAACTTGACCAACAACCAATGTTTCTATATGCTACTGCAGATGTACATTAGGAATGTCATGCACCAGTGAAAAATAATAGAAAAAAACAGAAAAAAACTCCATGATCAAAAACACCCAATCACATTTATTTAAAAATCCACCTAAGCACTTTCATCCTCTATTCAATACACTAGACTTCATCAGGGATAAAATCCAATTAAAAACACAGTCCCCTAAATATTCATCAAACCCCTCCCACAAATAACATTACAATAGCAAATTGATTAATTATACAATAGTGATAAAATTCATCTGTTAACATCATAAATCTCTTCAAAATAAACACTCTAAATGCTATATGAAAATTGATCAAATACAATTAAGAGATTTAATTTTTAAAATACTATTTATAGAAATCATATAATTTAAACACTACGAACCTGTGTCATTAGTCCTCAATTGCCACTGAAGTTCTTTAATTTCTATTTTCCATGCCCCCCCCCCCACCAACATCTTGGTCAACAAAATTCAAGGAATAAAAAACAAAAGTGTACCCTTCATTAGCTTGGAAAATTTTCCATGCCCCCCCCCAACAACATCTTGATCAACAAAATCCAAGGAATAAAAAACAAAAGTGTACCCTTCATTAGCTTAGACCTGTTTCCAGAGAGCATTGTGTCTAGCTTTACTTTTAATTGCATACAGATGTTCCTATATTCTTTCTATGAGGGCCATTTCTGTTTTACCAGTATAAAAACTGTGACAATTGTGACGCCTTGCTATGCAAACAGTTGTGAAGCGAACACCATTAACAAAAAAAACTACAATGAAAATGAAAAATGAAGTCCAGTAAATGGCAGTCCCTGTGACAAGGTTTATTATATGAAGCGCTTTTCATTTGACAAACTTTTCAAACTTTATTAGATAAAATACACATTATTAACACGGTGTTTAAAAAGGCTACCAGGGAGACCATGTGGTCCAACCCAACCAATCACAGTTAACCCATACAAGATAATCCCACCCTCTTTAAATACAGCTTCATTTAACCATTGAAATGCCATAGAACAACAACTTAAACCATAAGAAATACAGGATCCCAAAACAAAAGAAAAAGGAAATAACAATAAATATATATACATATATTGTCTTGCACAAGCAATAGATGTCATAAGTCTTAAACATGAAGACATAGAAAAATATAAATCAATTATTACATAATTATAAACTAATCAAACCACTAGGTAATATGCCAATACTTCTAAAAAACTCTCTAAAAATGAATGAATAAAAACTACTAAGTAATAAATATTAAATACCCTAGTGTCGATCACCTTTAAAAATGTTTATTATAATTTTTTTTATTATTTTGTTATTATTATACTTATTCTACTAGGGGATAATAAAGATCACATTGTTTATATTTACCTTGCAAGGCTCTTAAGTTTAAGAAGGCATGCTATTGAGCATGCATCATTTATACCTGGGTGATTATAGGCATTTAATAGGATTTGCCAATACAGTTCTAATTCCTCAAGTTTTAGAGAATTTGGTCCACCTCTACCACTCAAGGTAACCTGGTCAATCACTCTAAACTTAAAGTTATGATTACTTGCTGACATAGTGTGTTTGGTTAATGCAGTCTCAATTTTATGTTTATCTATAACATATAGGTGTTCATAAACTCATTCATGGAGCTTACGTTCTGTCTTCCCTATGTAGTTTGCCAAACATTTTTGTCATTTTGCTAGAAACAACAAATTTGGAGTTGCAGTTATACTTCTTGCTAGACCTATAAATCTTGCCATTAATTTCAAATGTCTTGCCTACATCCATATATTTACAAAATCTGCACATCTCACATCTAAACATGCTAGGATGTTTTGAAACATGTTATTTTTGGACTCCGATAAATTCTTCATATTACAACCCCTTCGGAAGATGATTTTGGGACAGGTACCCACTTTATCCATAACTGATAGATCACTCCTGAATAATGAATAATTCCCAGTTTTTATTAACAATATCAGATAGTGCTAGACTATCTACACTGAAAGTTGTGATTAAACTCATCGTAAAGTTGGTGTTATTCCTGTCCTCATATGTAATGTTGGTCATGTCCACTACTGTGGTTGCAGACTTGCTTTGGGTATCAACTGAGCCCAAAATGGGTAAATACACACCATTGAGTTTTTTAATCTGTACTTCCTCTATTAAAGACTCAATTACACCATTGGGGTAACCACATCTCAGGAACATGTCCCTCAGGGTATCACACTCAGTGGAAAAATCATCAAGGGAAACAATTCTAGCTGCCCTCACTAGCTGCCTCTTAACCACCGACCACTTCTGGTGGTAAGGACGGCAGCTAGAGAAGTGCAGAAGAGAATTGGAATAAGTACTCTTCCTATATATTTTAGCCAGAAATTTCTTCCTCACTCTATCCTTCCTAAGGTGAATATCCAAATAGGCTATCTCTTCTGTGTTGTAATTAAAGGTGAATTTTAAAAAGTCAGTAGTACCATTAAAGTATTCGACTAGACGTAAAGCTTGTGTCATATTCCCCTTAAAAATAATAAAAATGTCAATCAGGTATCGAGTATAGAATGATATAGAATCCTGGATGTCCTGTTTCTTAAATATGTACTCAGTTTCCCAGTACGCCATAACCAGGTTCGCCAGGCTAGCTCCACATGGGGAGCCCATGGCCACCCCTATTTTCTGGAGATAATCTCCTCGTTGAACAAAAAATAATTGTTCGAGAGAATGATGTCAAGTAAATCTTCTACCAAGTGAATTTCTGATTGAATGGCCCCCTTCTTTCTTAACATAAGACTAACCCATTCAATGCCTTCCTGATGTGGAATCAATGTATATAGATCCTTCACATCGATTGTTAGGAATCCATGGTCATCATTAAACTCCAACTCATTAATTTTTTCTAAGAAAGACCATGAATCCTTACATACTTGTTTTTCCAATTTTAAATACTTTTTCAAGATTGAATCAACAATCTTTGCACAAGGGTAGATCACTGAGTTACGACCATCTACCAAAGGTCTCATGGGAGGATTATACAAATCCTTACGCACCTTTGGTATACCGAACAACACAGGTGTTCTAGGGGAAGGCATGGACATATAGTTGTACATTGCAGCATCTATCTTCACCTCAATGAACAATTTTCTTAGAAAAACAATTACAGTAAAAATGTGGCTTCACTGAACCATAGCCCTTAATCACAATATCATGTCCTTGTATGATGTATGGACAATGCTTACATCTTCCACATGGGAAGATTCCCATTTTCACTTGTGCATTCCCAGGGACATTCCATAATGTCTCTGTAATTTTTAATGCACCAATCCCTTTTAAAAATATTTACTGGGGATTCATTAACCACCTTTTAGCTATACCATTCATGACAAAAACTTTCCAGTTTTTATTCACTATTCCTCTAATCATTTCCACATACCCATTATAAGTAATCCCAATCCTTTATTATAATTAGTTGCATCTGAGATAGTGCTAGTAAACACTGAAGCTGAAACTTCACTTTCTTCCACCCCTAAAAGGGGAGAATAAAAGTCTGAACATCTTTTAAATTTACTTTGTCAAAAATATTGCTGAGAAAATCTTCGGGGTAACCCCTAGAAACAAACATGAGTCTTGAGTTTTTCACTTTCAAGGTGAACTAAGTCCAGGTTTGATATCACAAGACTAATCTCACCAACTGACCCTTTACCAATGCTCTTTTTAATGGTGTAGATGACAGCTCTTATAATATAATACTGAGTTTGAATACATTGGGTTTTTGGTAGATGTTCCGTATAAACTCCCTGTTAACATTGTCTTTCTGTATCCCAACGTCTAAATATTTTAAAGACATTTTTGAATCTTCAATAGTGAAGTTTAAAAAACTAGGAGTGTTGCTTATGTAACTGTAAAACTCCATCAATCTTCCCTCTTTATCATTCCAAAACGAAACTATGTCATCTAAAAACTAACTATATAAAACCTAACTCCTTTAAAATCCTGAATAAAACACGGTACGTTTCCAGTGGGCCATGACAATGTTGGCAAATATAGCACCACAAGCTGCTCTCATAGCTACCCCTGTTCTATGTTTATGTATATTACCTTCAAAATAAACAAAATTGTACAACACTGTCTCCATGAGGTCCCTTAAAACATTAATGATAGTACTTAAAATACTCAACAAGAGGATGAATATAGAAACCACAGCAGCTGACATTAAAAATTTATTAGCGCTTTCGTCCACCAATTTTACAATGAACTTCTTCAGATAAAATCAAAAGCACAAAATAGCTGCATTTTATAACAACCCGCCAGGTTCTAATAACTGACGTCACTGAATACATTCATTTAAAGGGCAATAACAATTGACTAAATCCAAATACAAAATTCAATTAAAAAATTAAAATAAACAATATATAAACAAATATAAACAAATAAGCCCTCTATAGTTAATTAATATGACCCACTCAACCTCACTGAATAATAATGATAGTAGTAATAATAATTATTAAAACCATCCAAGTGAATGACACATTTATATATATTCACATAATTTGACAAAGATTCAAATAAAAACCTATCTAGCCAAGGCTCTGAGTTTAAGAATACAAGCTAATGTACAGCTTTCATTAAGACCTGGATAAACAAATGCATTAGCTTGGAGTTGCCATAATAATTCCCTTTCTTCAAGTCTCAGAGCCCATGGCCCACCTCTTGTATTCTTCACATGGACTATAATTGTATAATAAAAACAATTATCCTGATTAGACTAGATATGTTTATCTAGGGCGTTACTGACATTGTTTTTACTGATATTATACTGGTGCTCGTAAATCTGTTGTTTAAAGCACCTCTCCATTTTGCCAATATAGAATACATAACATAATTGGCACCTAGCTAAATATACAACCCCCTTAGTTTCACAGGAATATTTACCTTTAATTTTATAAACAATGTCATTAATCGCAAAAATGTTAATATTGTCAACAAATTTACACTGTGGGCATCTCCCGCACTTCTTCATACCATGGTTAGTTACAGCATTCATACCCATGTTTTCCAAATCATGTTAATATTAAATCCTCTCCTGAAAATAATCTTCAGGGTGGCTCCAATCTTATTAAGGAGGGTAATATCCTCCTTAAATAAATTATAGTTTTTATTAAGAACATATTTGATAACACCTATATCAGCAGAATATGTAGTAATAAGGCTAGTTTTGTACTGAAAATTAATCTGCTGATGGTCAGTTGTTACAATGAAGGGCTCATCCTGATCAATACCATATACTCCTTCACCCAACATCAGTTTAAAGTGCCCATTTAACCTTTTAGTGTGGACTTCAAGGGTGAGTTCTTCTAGTAATGGTAAAGGGTAGCCTCTCTTAAGAAACATACCCTTGAATATTTCACATTCAGAAATAAAATCTTCCCATAGTGATGTCATCTTAGCCACCCTTACCAATTGACCTTTAACGACGGCCTTTTTCTGATGGAATGGGTGGGCACTATCATAATGTAGGAATGTATTAGACACTATCATAATGTAGGAATGTATTGGAGTAAGTGGGTTTTCTATACATTTTCCCAAGGTACCTATTATTAATTTTATCTTTCATCAAGTGCACATCCAAAAACATAATTGAATTAGTGTCCAAATGGAAAGTGAACTCCAAAAAGGATGTGCTTTCACTGATTTTCTTCACAAATTCGAGGGCTGATTCATTGTTGCCCTTCCAAATTACAAAGATATCATTCAGGTACCTCATATACCAAAAGATCCTACTCATAACATCCCCATCTATGAATGAAAATGCCCTCTCTCAATATGCCATCACTATATTTGCAAAGCTAACCCGGCAAGGAGACCCCATCGCTACCTCGCTCTTCTGCAAGAAGTATTCACTGTTAAACAAAATAAAGTTGTTGGTCAGGACGATGTCCAACAACCTCTCCACTAGATTAATTTCATTTTGGTCTGCGCCTTTTAAGAGAAGAAATTCTACTACCCAGTTAGTCCCTATATCCTGTGGAATAACAGTGTACAAGTCACGTATATCCACAGTCAAAAAGTTGTAATCTGGTTCAAAAGTAAGACTGTTGATGCCTTCCAAAAAACTCCATGAATCTTTACAAATTTGGGACTCGGAAACTAGGTATTTCTTCAATTTATTATCAATAAATTTGGCGTAGGCATAAGTAATAGAATTGCACCCATCTACTACTGGTCTCATGGGTGAGTCACACAAGTTTTTATGTAATTTGGGGACTCCAAAAAAGACTGGCACAAGGGGTGAAATTATATTCAAGTAATGTGTGTCAATGATTATAAATCCTTCAATGAAAAGGTCATTGATTTCAACACTTACTCGTTGATAGGCACCATTAATTTCATTTAATGATACTCTAATGTATGTTTCAGAGTGGAGGATATACTAGTCATTCTAAGGTTGTAGTCCCACATGTCCATAAAGACCAGCCCACCCCCCTTGTCTGGTTTCATAATTCTAATTTTCTGGGTTTTAAGAAGTTCCAGCCACTGTCTGTCTTCAAAGGAGAGATTATATTTCTTATAATTAAGACAATTCTTATTTAGTAAAAACCTCATGTCCATCTCACACATTTTCTCAAAGATATTTAAAAGTGGATGCAACAGAGGTTTAAAGTGGCTAGCAAATCTCCATTCATTGAACAATGCAGGAGAATTGCCCATTAGAATATTAAGATTCAACTTACGTAAAAACAGTCTGAAGTCCAAAAGTGTCCTTGCTAAGTCCATTCTCATAGTAGGTACAAAGCTTAGCCCTTTCGATAAAAGTTCGACAAGTTTTACATCAACAGGGAAGGATGAAAAGTTATACATTTTAAAGTCACCTTCATAATTGGTGACAATAACTGGTTCTTTATCTTCGGTGGTGGTTCTGCTTCCTTGTATGTTGTGTACTGTGTCCTGCCCGCTGTTGGTTCGGGTAGTTGTTCCTCTGGGTAGATGGAAAATCCTGTTGGTAGCCCGGATTTTTGGATTGTAATTCTTGTCCATTCCTATTATGCTCCTCACGTATTTAATCACTTCTCCTAATTATGGGTTCATTACTAGGGTGACTTTCACCTAAAGACAAGACCAGCCCATTGTCCCGAGAAGTACCACTGATTTTTTTTCTTCATGTAAATAGCAAATGCTGGAGGAGCAAAGTGAAGAAAGAGGGAATTGGGAGCCACAGAGTAGAGGCTGCTCTCTGAAACCCAGAGCACACATGGGTATATGAGTTTGAGAACTGTTGGCCCAAAGTATGCCGTCTTTCAAAGTTGGCTAGGAACTTAAAGCAGCCAGTAAAACCAAAATTAATCACAAATCTACAAATTCTAACAATGTCAGAAAGCTAAAATAAGCAGCAAACAATGCTCAGACCTAGTCCGCAATAAACTCTGATCCAAAGGAAATAGCTAATATCCTACGTGACAAACTTACTGGATATTTTTCTCCACACACATTTATCACTATTCTATAGATTCCAATCATAACCACTTCCTTTAATTACTAGAGAAAAAGTCCTGCCAGCTAAGAACACTTTATAAGGGGTCCCAGATGCACATACTAAGTTTCCTGATTATCAGTACCAAGTATGGCCTATCTAAACATCTACTTGACGTGTTTAATCTAAGGTTCTCCACTGGTTATATTCCTGACCCCTGGAAAACAGTCACTGCAGTGCTGTTCCAGAAAGGTGGCCCAACAACAGGCCATGATAACTACAGGCCCTATAGCCTCAATAACCTCATGTGTAAAGCTATGGAATGTATTACTTGGAACTTCATTAATCTGGACTTATCTGTTAACCCTGTACGTCATCATATTTAGTTTGCAAAACGAAGACCTATCCTCCTTAACCTCATTAATTTCTTTTAAAAAGTCATCTAAGCAGTGGATAGTGGTTGTGTAGTATATACAGTATACCTGGATCTGGCCAAGGCCTTTAGCACTATTCCTCATGCAAGCATTGTTGATAAACTTCTAAATCTAAATACAAATTCTTATGTTGTGCAGTTGACAGCTAAATGGTCGTTTGTGGTTAGAGTGAGTTACAGGTGCCACTTCTCAAAGCAAACGAGCTACCAGTAGTACTCTTATTTGGTATGTAATTCTCCAACCCCCTGGCCAATACTTCTAGCCTACAGTTATCTATATGAGCAGATAAATAAAAATTGGGAGATGTTATTTGATCTTCCATTGACTCACAATTGTTCCAGCATGGGTTACTATGTTAACAATTGGTGCAAAGATAATGGTGGTCTCAAATTAAAAGTGAAAAGCAAAGCATACCTAATATTGTAAACAGATTATTTTCCCATAACATAGACCTCAGATGTGATATGCTCATAACAGAGCTAGGCTTGTCTCCTCAGTACCTAGGAAAGCCTTCTGCCTGGTCATCTAAATTTCCAGAGGTATCTCCTCTAGTCCCAAAGAAGTCATAACTCTCCTTTACTCATATCTCATCAGACCCATTATTGTATACAACGCTCCTTTTGCATACATTTGTCTAGCCACATCACTCAATTTTAGGTGCCTCAGAGATTCTGAAGTAAAAACATCAGTGCCCTTAAAAATCTTAATTATCAAGATGGTCTGGCATCTCTCTCTCTATATATTAAGTTTCTTATAGACTTCTCTGTAGGGATCTGTATCCAGCCTTTTGAGCAATGAAAGATCCAAATGTCTTTGACCCTCTATTCCTTCACATAGCAAATGGCTCCTCAAATACCAGGTTAAAGGATCCAAATCTTTAACAGATAAATGGGGCACATTGGCATCACAGATTTATATCCCAAAATATCTCCTTGCTCAGGCATCACAGATTCATAAACCAACATTTCCCCCACCTCTGGAACTTCCATTGCATTACAAACAGAGTAGCATCCTTGCCACCTTCACTGTAAATCTAGATAAATGAATGAATGGCCACAAATTCTACTCAGGTCTATCTTTATTGCCCTAATTGAGGCTGGAAGGAATTTATGAATATGGGTTATTGGTTAGACTTGGGAAAATAAGATACTGGAGTGTTGGTGTCCAGTTGACCAGCTTGGGTAACATGGAAGAGCTGTGTTGAGAAAAAACTGGACATAAAACCAATCAACCTGACAAATGTAAAAGTATAGTTGGGTAAGTAAAACTTACCATAACAGTATATGTTCAGATGATAACCGCTGCAGTAGCCTTAGCTATACGGATTACAGCCTGCCAAGTATACAACAGCTAGCCAGCTTACAAAGCTTCAGAGCATGTTCCATGTACCTAAACCATTAGTCGGCTCCAGCTGATCTGACTTAAAAATAGGTTAGGATGTCAAGCACTTCAGAGCTTTTATGCCAACTGAGACAGGGAGGCTGAGCCCAGAGAGGACAAATGTCCATACCCTGGCATAAAAATACACACTAAAAAATAAGGGGGAGGGAGTGGCTACCGCAACAGTGCTCATTCAAACATTTACTGTTATGGTAAGTTTACTTACACAGTTGTACTATATTCATCGTATTGATCACTGCTGCAGTAGCCTATGCTATATGGGTAGATTACCATAGCTTAGAACAATTGGTAGGTGGAACAGGAAGGGTCTATGATCCCCTATAGAATGGTCCTACCAAAGCGTGATGTAAACTGGGAGAAGGAATATAGCTTGTAAAAGTATGTACAGAGGACCAAATTGATGCTTGTAGAATATTTCTAAAGTACAACCCTTTCAAAAAGCCCTAGATGAAGCATGGTCCTGATTGAGTGTGCCTTGAACCTGCCTGGAATAGCTTTGTTGTAGTGGAAATAACAAAATGTAATAGCCTGAGACAACCATTTGGAAATAGTCTGCTCTGACACAGGTTGTCCATTCTTTTTACCTTCACAAGAAATTAATAAATGATTGAAAATTCTGAAAGATTTTGTTTTGTCAAGATAGTAGCAGAGTTCACTGTGAAGGGTGAAGGTATGAAGTATCCTTTCGCTCTCATTTTTGGGTTCAGCGAAGAACACAGGGAGATGGATAGTTTGGCTTAAAGTAAACTCAGATACCACTTTATGCATAAAAAAAGATTAGTTTTCAACAAAAGCCTGTCAGTATGGAAAATGAGATAAGACTGGCCCACCATAAGACCTTGCAACTCAGTTACTTTTCTTGTAGAGGTCAAAGCAATCAGGAAAATTGTTTTCCATGTTAAGAACCTCAAGTCACCTAAATAAGCTGGTTCAAATGGAGCAAGTGTTAGCTTCTCCAACAACAAATTAAGATCTCAAGGAGGAGACACTAGTTATCTTGGCTGTTTCTTATGTGATACCCCTTTCAAAAGCATGTTGACATGAGAATGGATTGAAAGACGGGAATCCTTGGGCAGACATGATGAAATGGATGACAAGTGAATCTTGACAGAGAAGTAAGAAAGGCCATAGGAAAATAACTCACAAATACTGTATAACCTGAGAAACATCATCTATGAATGAGTGTTGTTTGGATAAGCTGTTGACACCAAATAGAAGACCTTTTCTATTTGCTTATATTTTATTTTCTAGTAGCAGGCCTTCTTGCCTCCATTAGTACCTTCTGCATATCCTCAGTAAAGCAGTGCCTAAAAGGTATTAAGATTCAATCATCCAGGCAGTCATTTGAAGTTGTATGGGATCAGGATGGATCAAAAATCCATGTTTTTGTGCAAGTAGAGCAAGTTTACAGTAATTGTCCCTGGTCAATTCCAAAAGATGAGAGAACCAATGTTGTCTGGGCCAGAAAAGAGTCCCCATAATAATTATGGGGGGATTCCTCCTAAATCTTCAGAACTACCTTTGATATCAGTGGAAAGGCATAAAGGAACACTCCTGTCCAAGGAAAAGAAAATATCTGCCTTCCAAGCCTTTCTGCATGGAATCCTGAGGCATAATTTTGCCAAATGATTGTTCAAAGGCAGAGGCAAAAAGTTCAACTTGAGGAACTCAAAAGCAAAAAGGTCAGCTTGAGGAACTCCCCACAGACGGATCATATCTTGGAACACCTTCTGATCTAGTTTCCATTTGTGAGGGTCTATCTTTGTCCTGCTCAACTCGTCTGCCACACAGTTTTGCTCTAATGGAATATAGGATACCTGTATAGTGAAATTGTGCTGTAAAGCTATATCACATGATAACATGATTAATCTGCACAGGGGGTAAGATCAGGTTACCCTTGCTTGTTTATATACCACATCACTGTAGTTTTATCTGTAACAACTTGAAATGGTCCCGGAGACAGAAGTGATTCAGAGAGTTGCACGACTCAAGGGCAAGCATCTCTTATATTTATGTGCTCGTGTATATCTTTGTTGTTCCAGATACCTTGCACTTATATCCACCTAGACACTGCTCCCTAAGCTAAGTTAGAGTCATCTGTGCTGAACGACTGCTATGGAGTAGAAGGGGAGAAGGAGATACCTGGATTCAAGGACAGTTGTTATCCCAAGTGATTTCTCTTCTCACAAATCCCAGAACTAGTTAGCTGAAAACATAACTGATGTTGGGGCTGGGACCAAACAGACCTCAGATAAGACTTCATCTTTCTCATGTGAAATCTTGCCAGAGGTATCACAAAAACCACAGATGCCACGAGACCCAGCATTCTGAGGTGTTCCCTTGCAGAGACTGAACTCTGATTGGAAAACCCATAACATAGATCTACCCCTAGAGGAAGTTATAGAACACTTCAGCTTAACTTTCCTGAACATTCTGAATAGACTAACTCCCCCAAGAACAATAAGAATAAAAACCAACTATGCCTCATGGTTAACAAAAGAAATCAGATCACTATTAAAAGAGAAAGATAATGCTTGGAATATGTGGGAAAAAAGCAAAACACAAGTGACTAAACAGGCTGTGACTTCCCTCCTCTGGGCCAGTAATCAAGGAGCCTCACCACTGATACCAGTGAGGGACATTCACTTGGAACAAAACACACAGTATTTCCAGATGCAGCTCTCTGCACCAAGCATAATTTCCCTTAAGAGCACTCAGGAACACACTCCCATCCTGGGGCTGGGTTTCCATTCTCTCACCAGGCCCCAAATAAGACTCAACACTGACCACATCTGTAGAGTTGAGTCTTCAGCTGAGTATTTCAAGCCAAGTTCTCCACCACCCTCTCTGTGAAACCAGTGCTCTGTGTCCCTGCTCCAAGTAGATGACACACATACACACTCTCTGAGATTTGATTTACACACACACACACACACACACACACACACACACACACACACACACACACACCTGAGAATGGCTGGCACAGATTTACCAGCTATACCCCTCCTCCCAGACTATAAGGTAGATACTGCCACCAGAACACCCCAAAGCCAGCTACTATAAGGCTCTTAAAAGTGTACCAAATTATAACTAGTAAATTTAATACAAATACATCCAGTGTCACAAAATAAATATTAGTATTCTTAAAGGTTAAAATATTCTCTAAAAGACCTGCCACAATAAAAAGTTTAAATATATTTAATAAGTAATAAAAAACATGAAAATAATGAGTATTTATTTACAATAAACACCAGAGTTTCATATCACAGGAAATATTAAAAATGACACAGATGGATAAATTCACACAGATACAGAAAAACAGTACTTAACTAATCTCACTATATTTTCCTGACTGATCTAAAGAAATACTATTCCCTGGTCACTTACTAAAGCAAGGCAAAATGAAGTGGGTGAGTGATCCTTCTTTGTCAGGTTTCAAAAACAGACTGCCCTGAGACTTCTGTCTCATCTAGTATTAAAACATAATTTCAGTGCTGAATTACGGAATGACATAACATACATCTAATCACCTGACTTCCGGTTCCCACACTACACACTTTACTAAGAACTGAAACAGAATCTAGCACATACATGTCATAATATACACACAGAGCTTTGCCAAGATGTGTTATAGCATCTGGAAGCTATAAAACCATTTCAAAAACTTCCACCCTTCCAGGATAGCAGTTAGTTCACCCCTAAGGACAATACAGTAGGATTTCTAGTCCTGGTTTTCACACACACATTTTGTCTCTGGCTGCAATCAGAACTGTAAGATACAATAGTTATGGCCTAAACCAGGTAATTTAATTTCAGACTATTTTTCAAAGTTAGCTGGATTGAGATTAACCTCTTCTCTGTCAGTATCTTCTGTTACAATATATTAATTTCAACAGTTACATTTTCTTTTCTGTCCAGCAGGACCCACTGTTGGTACATTTTTAACAAGAGCAGCTTTACAAATACATTTCAACACAAGTGCCTATACAAATCAGTTTGATATACAAATGACATAATTCTTTACAAAACTCTAGCTAGCTATCCTAGCATATGTTACACATCTACTCTACACTCTACTTCTTCTAGCATAACTGGCACTACCTCACATCATCACACAGGCATATCAAGAATTTAGAAATAAAAAAACAAAACAAACAGGACAAGATTAATCACTACCAATACATTCAAACTAAACATCAAAACAAACATCAGAAGTTTTGGTCCCCTATTAATAAAATCCTACAACATGGAAACACCAGTACCCCCACCCCTATAAACACGAACACTCAGGCTTTATAGCTATACAGTTTAATAAGTATTTCAGAGAGTCCATAATAGCCATCACAAATAATAACTGCTCCACCACCTTCACAGAAATTCCCACAGCAAGCCCAGATAGCAGCAACTTTGATTTTCAACCTGTGCA
Organism: Protopterus annectens; assembly: GCF_019279795.1. NCBI lineage: Eukaryota > Metazoa > Chordata > Ceratodontiformes > Protopteridae > Protopterus > Protopterus annectens. Next base: position 458,276,926 of record NC_056725.1, on the reverse strand, counting down.
AACAGGCACTATAAAAAAACTACTGAAAAAAAATCAAACCAAAAACCCTAGCAGCTGATCAGCTACCAGCTGAATATGTCAGTCTGGCTGTGGATGCCATCTCCTACACAGTATCCATCTTAATAAATTGATCCATCTCCGAACAAAAGGTACCAGCAATCTGGAAAATTTCATACACACAAAGGGGAAAAATCATTAGAACTGTCCAATTACAGGCCGATAGCTATATTGTCACCCCTGTCTAAGTTCTAGAAAGATGCATCCACTCACAAATTATGCAGTATCTCCTTGATAATAACCATCTATCCAAAACCCAACATGGATTTCAGCCTTACCACACCACTACCTCCACCCTAATGAGTTTCAAAAACATCATTAATCAACATAGGAACAATGGAAAAATAGTATCCTCCATCTTTCTAGATTTATCAAAAGCATTTGATACAGTCTCTCATAACAAACTTCACTCTTAGAACTAAACCTTAGTCAATCCACAGTTACTTGGTTCAAAGACTACTTAACAGGGCATCAGCAAGCTGTAAAGTGGCAACAAATTACACCTCTTCTACTGCCCGTTTACTCTAGATATACCACAAGGTTCCAGTCTAGGTCCCCTCCTTCACTAACAGTTTGCACACTGCTACCCTGCATGCCTCCCTAGTCCAATATGCAGATGATTATACATGAATATGCACTACATCATCACTCCATCAGGTACAACTAACACAGTAGTCCTACTCTGCAGTTGAAATGTGGCTTTCTGAAGCTCATCTTATTCTAAACCCAAACAAGACCAAACTCATGATATTCCAAACCACTAGAGCTATAGATCCCCTCTCTCCATTTAAGATCACATCTACAAACACCACCACCATCTCTATTTCCCAGACTAAACTTTTGGGTGCTGTTATTGATAACACTATGAAATTCAACTTACACATAGCACAGACAGTCAGAAAGTAAATAAAAAAGTTGGTACTCTTTACAGAAAGATACAATTCCTAACCAATAGCACAAAGACTAGCATTGCAAGAACTCACCTGATCTCCACACTCCTATATGCCTCACCCATTCTAACAAACCTAAAAAAAAAATCTGACCTAGCAAAATTAGATACCTGCTATAACAAGACTGCAAAAGTTTGCAACAGACTCCAACTTTAGAACATACCATTGACTTGTATTCAAACAACTGACTAGAACTACCTCAGCTCTTAACCTATAACCAATTTTTGGCCTACACACTCTAAATCAACCTGATAAAAAAACCTGCTCTGCAAAACCTTGTACTCCCCTACACTAGTAGCTGGTCTTTACTCTCAAATAATAAATCATTCTTAAAAGTTACCTAATCCAACAGTGCCGCTGAAGATTCCTTCTATTCTACATGCATAGCCAAAATCTAAAACTCTGACAGCTACAAATGCTCAGCAGTTTAAAAAAGACCAAAGTCCCATTTACTGAATGCAAAACCATGCTTATATACACCAACCCTGGATAACTTTTTCTTGGAAGCCCCCCTCTTGCTATCTAACTCTCTATCCTGTCTTTCCTATTCTTCTCATCTTCTGCACACTATCCTTTTCCTTCACAATAAGTGTGACTCCATCTCTGGCCCCAAAACTTCCAGAAATGTTCTCAATTAGTAAATGGTCTATTTTCTCTTTATTATCTCTTCTTGATAATATGGTATTATTTACCTGTGTTATCTCTCCATAGTTATGCACATATATAAATGTTTTTGGTAGATAGACATATCAATATCTGCTGTTATTAGAATGTGTATAAACCTTAGTCTATATATATATATATATATATATATATATATATATATATATATATAAAACTGATGTATGAAGAACTCTGTAAGTATTGCACTGTATCTATGTGTTACTTCTCTGTTGTAATGTTTTGATATTTTGTACAACTGTCCTGTTGTAAATGTGGAACTTTTCTCCCCAGGCCTCCACTGAAAAAGCAACTGTATCCAGTCGGACTTTCCCGGTAAACAAATGTAAAATAAATAAATAAAATGCCAATGTATTTTTCCTGTTGAAAATAAGCTCTGTGTACTGAGGTGTCTAGCAGACACCCCAAGAACACAATCCTGTGTGATGAAGTAAAAACAAAAAAACAAAAGACTTTTGAACGTTTTCTTGGAAACCCAGTCTGCACAGGAGGTCTCACACAAATGAGAAATTCCTGACATTTTGAAAAAGACTCTGCAAAGATAAGCAAATTGTCTTAATATGCAAAAAAAAAATGTGGATACCCTGCAGCCTGCAATTGGTTATGACAGGAGCTAGATACTTTGTGAACACTCAGAGAGCAGTGGATAACCCTAAGATTAAGGCAAAGATGTGGTAATATGATCCAGACACATAAAACTGTAAGAAACATCTGAAGTCTGGATGAATAGGAATGTGATGATGTGCATCTTTTAAATGCAATGTTATAAAAAAACTCAAAATGATAAAGAAGGGGTAACAGGTTAAGTAAAAGCAGTTTGAACTTGGGCACTATCACATCACATACTGGTTTAGGAAGAAGAGATCCAGAATGGTCTCCAGGCAATTTCTTTCTTTTTCTCTTTGGCATAAAAAAAACATTCTTGAATAAAACCCTTTTCCTAACTGGGAAGAGGGAACTGTTTCTATTACTCCTTGAGACATGTGCTGTGGGACAGGCGAGGTTTGATCTAGTGGATGTGGAATAATTCCCACAAATAGAGGGATTCCTTCCCATTGCTATCTGTAACCTTGTTGAATCAGCCTCAAAATCCATATGTGTGAAATATTTGTTTGTCAAAGAGAGAAATGGAGGTTTAGACTTTCTGGAAAGGATAAGGGATTGCTGGGGAGGGGGGGGGCAAGATCCCTTATAAAGTAATTTTGTCTTAATTGACTGTCTCTTGTTCTGGGGAGGGGTCCTGCTTTCTTTTTGAAATTTCCTTGCCATTGTTGCTTGGCCTGTTTACCAGCATTTTCCAGAGACTGTTTATTTTGTTTTATGCCACAGCTGGATGAGAGAGCAGAAAATCCCTTGGAAATTTGGAGGAGGGCTGAAAAATCTGAGGTATTCCTTGTATTAGCTTACCTCTCTTATTACATTTTTTTATAAGTTATGCATCAGAGAGTCCAAAAACTAAATCGCTATCCAAAGGAGAATTTAAAATCTCATGTTTTACAATGGATTTAGGCAAATCTCCTCGACACAGTGTCTGTGGCAATAGCCCTGGATGTAGGTAGTATTGACGGAGTCATAAACACACTTTAAACATTGCGTAGTGACCAGAAGAACTGAAGAACCTAAACCATACAAAGGAGAATTTTCCTCGCAGGAGGGAACTGCAGATAAAACATTCCTCATATTTTCACAATTAGTCAGAATAAACTTTAACATATGAGCTTGACAATTCAAAATTTTAAAAATTAAAGTTGCAAAAGCATAAACTTTTTTTCCTAAACTTATCAACTTACCATCCTTGTCCAAAAGGGGAGAATTAGAATTAATCAAATGCTTGCCAGCAGCTGGATTAACTATAGCTATAGCTGCTACGCCAGGTTTGTGATGAGTACATAAACATTTGAAAGACTAAGGAATTTTCTACATTCTGTCTGCTTTCTTAGGTACAGCAGGCTGGCTATCAGGGAAACCATAGTTTGATACAAACACATCATCCATTACTGACATCACTGAGGGGATGAGAGTGCATTCTGGGAATCACATTTGTAACAGCTCATAGTATGTTCTGATGAGCTGAGAGACCAGTGTTCTCCCACTGAAAATACTGGCACTTTCTAGAAATAGTTCCAAAGAAACAGAATCTCTGACAGGAAATTCAGATAACATAGTCTCTTCTGAATCTGAATCAGAAATCTAAGGAGGAAAACCCATCTGCCCTACCACATTCTTCTCCTGATGCAATTTCCTGAATCTCTTCAGAAAAGAAGAATCCATTTTTCTTTTATCAGAAACCATCTGATAAGAAGTGTCAATAGCCTTTACAAGACCCTGAGTCAGACTTGATATATTACTCCTGTCCAGTGAAACTGGTGTAGAAGAGGATAATGGTTTGGTTTTCTGTTTATTTTTGACAGGAAAGTTGGGGCAAATAGGATTATTAATGGCAGCAGCAACTTCTCTAAGAGTGGGCACAACATTCTTGCTAAGCAGGGACACCTTCCCTGCCCCTTCTCCTCAGATCAACAAGAGTAACTACCCCTTACCCTCTGAAGGGACCTCAACAACATCAAAGGATATGGCTAACCCCTGGTCCATAGCGGCTGTATGGACAACGCTAGAGGGTTTCCAGGGAACCAGATGAGTGGTCTGAGGCACCAGCATTGGCCACATGCAGCTGAGGGAAATTACTAGCCTGCTGTGGTGGCAAAGGCCATTTAATGAACTTTTTCTTTTTGTGGCTGGAAAAAGGACCAGTCATGGGACCAGTAGCTTGTTCCATAGTCAAGCCGAAAATGTTGCAGCTTTCACAGGAAAACTAACAAGCACAAGCCGGTAAAATTTTAAAAAGGTAGTTAAATGTAACTTTTCCAGTTATAACACAGTAAAAGCACTCTAATATTTTATCAGCCCCCAAAAAAGTAATTTAAACATGGTTTCTCCACAGAAAAAATGTTTTAAAATGTTTAAATAGACTTTCAAACTGTGCTCAATTTACAAAAAGTGTTGTAAAGTCACATGACATTCAATAAAAACACATACTTCTAGATTAAAATATAATTTCCTAAAGAGGAAAAATACATTTAAACAACAAAAATATGTGGAAGGTTTTCCCCAAACTCAGCTTACCTGCCCATTAATGGAAAAGCACTGGCCAATTTTCAATTTTCTATCCTCGACAACCAGAAATGAGCTCTCACTTCAGCAGCAGATAGTTCTGAATGGCTTGCTGCCAAACCTATATTTTAGTAAGTACAGCTTGAGCTGTTTGGACAAGTGAAAGGTCCACTGAAACTTTGCAAGCTGGCCAGCTGTTATATCTTATGCAGGATGGGTCCCAGTTGTTACATCGAAAGTATGGTTCATCGAACCGTACTTTCGCAGACCCACTTTAGCACTAAAGAAAAACAACAAAAAAAAAAACATGCAGTTTGCATGTCATGTTAGTTGCACATCAACGTGTACTGTTGACGTACAACTAAGAAAACTCTTGTTCAGATCGTGGTACAGTGTGTATAAGGGAATATTCCCTTTTCCCCACTGAAGTGTGATCTCGGAGTGAGAATATTAAAGTGGGGGGCTGCAGCCCCCCACATGGATGGTGCAGGGGGGCTGCATAATCGTGGTTAGTGTGTTTTTTTTTTAATTTTGTTTTTATTGTTTTTTTCTGCGAAAGTGCATTTTTGATATTATGCACTTTTGAGGAAGTGAGTTCTCAGAAGTATGGTTCAATGAACCATACTTTTGATGTAACAACGTAGACCCTGCAGGATATAACCCGTATATTTTAGGCTACTGCAGCAGTTATCAATCTGATGAACATCTAAGGACAGCTACAATCAATGTAGGTTCACTGACTGGATGCAGCTTGGAAGTGTATGACATAAGGATACAGAGGAGACTAGCCATCCTCTGTATCCAGGAGACAAGATGAAGGGCAGTGCAGAAAAGCCACTTTGCTTGAGATCCAGCATACAATAGTCAGTGGAAGAACAGATTACAATTGGTGTGGGAATTGTGGTGAGTGACAATCTTTAGTGAGGGATGTCAGAGTTAGTGATAGACTCATGGCAATTAGACTCCACAGTAAAGATAAGGCTGTAATCATAATCTTAGCCTATATACCATAGCATGGCTCGTACAGAGAGAGAAAAAGAGTGTATTCAGGCAACAGTGAAAAGGACTAACTAGATAAAACAGGGCAACATGAGTTAGTATTGATAATGAGTGACCCGAATGCTCATACCAGGCCAGACAGAACAGAATTAGTGTACTTTCCTGGGTCCATATGAGTGGGACACAGACCTCTCAACCATACCGAATTCCTCGGTTTTTACTAGTTTTGCAGTCAAAATAATGGGGTGCCAAGAATTCCTGAGTGGCCCCCCAAATTTCCCGTTTTTTTTTCAAACTTTTTTTTTTTGAATGGGGCGCACGCAATGACATCAGCTTCATGAGCAGACTGCCAGCCTGTCGGAATTTGGCTGAGGGCTGGAGGGGGTGTGTACTACTGCCTGACTATGTTTCTGTATGGCAATGTGTGAGAGGAGTGGGAAACTTTCACTTAAAAGTCATTCATCCACTCTGTTCTTCTTCTAGTCCGCAGTAAGTGTCCTTATTGCTTAGTTCTGAAGTGCCATTTGCAACTTGTTATTCCACTGGTGCTCATTTAGGGAGAGTAGAGTTTATGTTTACTAGTTCTGCTGCTGCATTTAGGGAGAGAAATGTTCTTATTGCTTAATTTGCATTCTGAAAGGTGTGTGTGTGTGTGTGTGTGTGTGTGTGTGTGTGTGTGTGTGTGTGTGTGTGTGTGTGTGTGTGTGTGTAAGTTCTGCTGCTGCTGCATTTAGGGAGAGAAGTGTTCTTATTGCTTAATTTACATTCTGAAAGATGTGTGTGTACAAGTTCTGCTGCTGCTGCATTTAGAGAGAGAAGAGTTTAATGTGCAATTGCAAAGGTAGGGGCATGTGTGTGGTGTAAAATGCCCCAGTTAGGTATAACTGGTGGTTAGAGTTACTCAGACTCAAACCATGTACATTAGGTACAAGAACAAGAGCCTAAATTCTGTAGCCATACCACCACTTATAATTTGAGGAGCTAAGTCCAAAGCTTTACAGAATGTTTGGCTCATACTTGTGGTCTGTTCCTCTTACAGTTTGTGGTTTTCTGGCAAATCAGTGAGAACTGAATTCACTGTGTAATAACAGTCATTTAAGTTTCAGTCTTCCTAACTTTCAGGAAACACATGGTAACATAAAACATTTTATTCTAGCAACTTTTTTAAGATTATACAATGCAATGTTTAAAATGTGTCCCTGGTTTGGGGCCTTTGCCCCCCCCCCCAGTTAATGTTGGCTTTTTCCATATTTCTTCTGCTGCATAATTCTTCAGGGGGAGAGAAGTTTAGTGCTGCTTGTGCCAAATCTGTTTCTGTTTGTTGTTAGTAGCACAACAGGTAGAATACTTGCTTTTGATGCAGAAGGCTGTGGGTTCTACTCCCACAGTATGTAGATGGATTGCTGATACTGTACTGTGTTGTACTTTTAAAGGGGTGGATGCTGCAGTCCTGAGAATGTCCTCTTTGGCAGAGATACCTCTATGAATCTGTTATCAGTATGCCATCCATTTCCTATTGCAATATTACTAGCTTATCATTTTTTAATGTAACATAGGCAATTTATTCCTCAAGGGCAAAAGGTACTTTTATTTGTAGATGAAACAATGAAATATAAAGTTGTTTGCTAGCAGCAACGTCCTCATTAGTTACGGATCTCTTTAATGTGGAATTATTTAGATGACTTTTACTTCTGCAGGGATTGTGCATATTTACTGATACTGGTGGATTGTAGAAGTTTGAGTAGACTTTTTTGATGAAAATGTTCTGAATCAGGCAGTTTTGTCATTATTGGGTCGTGCATTTTGTTTCATTGCTTACTGGAAAAATATTCAAAACAATAAACTTAACTCTCTAACAAATATGTTGTATTATACAAGGAATATAATTTAATACAATCAGGAAGGTGAATCAAAGAACACAAGCATGTTTCATGTGCAATGGGCCTATGATTTGAAAACAGCCCAAAGGTAATCTTTATCCGCCACTGGCCAGATGCATTTTCTTTGAATGTGGGTTTTAATGCTGTTTCAATGAATGTGACTTTCAAGGGCAGGGAAGATTTAATGGTACATATGTTTTCACTGTGAGACTGTATTGGTTTGTTTAGCAGATATCTATTTGTGTTTGTGCTATAAAATGTAAAATGCGTTTTAAATGAAATCCAAATAATCATTGTAGAAGTAAAGGAGTATGCACATTACAGTGTTTATGGTAAATGAGGCAAAATATCCAAGTAATCGGACATTGGAATGGCTGAAGGGGGGAAGGCTGTGTATGGGGGGCCCCATTCGACCATGATTTTGTGAGGGGGAAGGATGCCAAACTCAAAGATAGCCCTGGGCGACACAAACTCTAGCTACACCACTGATCAGTAGGCCATGGAGAATGACTTTTGGAGGTCCTAGCAAACTATAATATTCTTTTGCTAAGATTAGAATATATTGCCTACCAGTAAATGCCCTACTTTTACCACAAAAATCCACATACTGCAAGTCACCAAAAACAAAATCCTAAGGTTCATCTTCTCCCTTCCCAGTGAACATCATTGCTACACATTTCAAAACAAAAATGGCTACCATTTACTATCGGGTCTGGGGGGGGGGCATATTTTGGTTGTCATTTCTTCAGTTTGCATTTGAAAGTTGGTATCCCACAATTCCATCGGGGTGGGTGGGGTTGCATAATTATGTATGCAAATTTTATGTTAATCAGCATGCAGATTTGTACCTGTTTTTCATGGGCCTTTGTCCAGATTTTTGATGTTTCCAGGTTGAGAGGTATGGTGGAACAACAAGAATAAAGGAGAAGAAGAGGCCATTTTAGACTTATGTCTGTCAAATGGATTCATGGTGGACACTCATATTTCAGCAAGACAGACAGTGAAAAAATCACATGGAAGAGTGACTGTTAAATAAAATCAAGAATTTAATACACAGGAGGTTCAGATTTAAAAGTTTACTAGTGTACACCAGGAGGCAAACAACGTACAAGTACAGAATTTTGTCTAACATGAAACAGGAAGCACACAATTTTATATAGGTTTAACATTTAAGCTGCGCCCACCTTACTGACGTGGTATGTCACAGGGCATTTACATTACTTTAGCTTACAGTCCTCTATTCATTAAAACTGCTGATGGTGTATATTTTAAAAAAGTTTTCCTCTGGTAACAATACGGCCTTGCTATCCACCTGGTCAGACATAATGTCTTTCTGTAAAGTTACTTTTTTAAGGTTTCATATCAGTTCGAATACAATAGCAGATTCAGTCTTTTAATACACATCTTTGTTCTCTGTTACACTTTCCCACACAGCTGCATGCTATCTCAGTAATACATATACAAGGCCAAATCATCCCAGCAGGAAAGAGCAGAAGATTTTATTATTTCACACATTTAATTTTCTGACCCAGCAGATAATCACTTGTGAAAAGCATAAACATTAAAACTTGCTAAGCTAGCATCTGCCAGGGTCAAAGGTCAGCTTGCTTTAAGCCGCACTGCAGTTTCAAAACTACTTACATTCAAACATGAATTAATCCTCTCTTGCTATATGATTAATAGAATAAAATGCATTATATACTACTTTGCTTTTAAACTAGCATTTCTCATATATTCAAATACACATTTTTCTAACATTTTCCCCCCTATTAATACTTTTTATTTTATTTTGAAGTATGCATAGTGTCATTTTATCTCCCAACTTTTTTCACTTAGGATTTTCAGCTAGGTGAGTTATTTAATCTATATTTTAGAAAAAATGTCATTTGAGATTAATCTTTCAATCTCAATATTTTGGTACAAAGTTTCAGTAACAGATACATCAATAAAATCTTTGATTAATCTTTTCATGCAGGGAATTCCACAGCAAACACATGCTGCTATTAGGAGTATACCCACACAAATGGCAATCAGAATATTCATTAGGATGGAACCCCACCCCCCAAATAGATTCTGGAAAAAGTCCGTCAGTGGGTTTGGGCCTGGTTCAGTTATGGCTGATACTTGCTGAATTACCTCTAGGTGATTATTAATTTCATGCCTGTTATCTGGTATATACGCACAGCATTCTTCTTTGATAAGCGCGCACGTACCACCTCTCGCCGCTAGGGTGAAGTCAAGAGCCATTCGATTTTGTAGCACAACAGTTCTCATTACATTCAGTTCATCAGTCACCAGTTCTAGGGCAGAAAAAGTTGCATTACTCATTACTTCGAGAAGTTTCGACAACTTCCTCAGCTCCCAGATCGATTTGACTGCTCCGTAGGCTAGGAATATTTCTGCCCAGGATATAATAGGTTCATAGGTTTATAGGTTCATAGGTTCATACTAGGCTATCTGCCCGAGGGCATTTACAAGCCTAGCCCATAGTTTTGTGGCTTATGCCACCCCTTTAGTATGGGGAACTATACCCATTATTTTGCTGTGCCTCTGTTGAGCAGTGACACTGAGGTAATCCCTGGGGTAAAGACTAATTGCCCTTATGGGCCATTTTAAGCCTAGCCAATTACCCCCTGTGAGAATCAAACCCTGTACCTTGTGTCGGCAAGGCAAACACCTTAACCATTATGCTAACCTTCCACCTTCTTGTCACTCAAGTCCATATGAGTCAATTTGCTTTTGTCTTGTACGGCATTATGATCTTTTCAGCCAGCTTCGATTTTTTCGACTGGATTCACAGGTTTTTCAACTGGACCTTCGGGTTTTCGGGCTGCTTCTCTCACATTTTGTATCTTACCCAAAGGTAATTCTGCAGTATGTCTTATTGCCAGAACCAAATAACCCAAAAAACAACTGCCGGACCAATTCCCAGGTAACCATTTATATGCCTTTTTCCCACAAATGAAATAACAATTTTTTACTTTAGTACTAATACGCATTAGCCCTGCATGAAACATTTTCTGATCTATAACTGACAATTGTTTAAACAAAACTAGATTTTTGCGAATGTCACTCATGGTTGTTTTCAATGAGTTCAAATATGAGTCATAATTAGTATTGCAAAAGGTATTGCCATTACTATTTTTAATATAACATCGGTAAGATATGGTTATGTTACAATTGCTCCAGCCCACCTGGAGGGTATCATTTTTATAAAAACATACAATTCCTTTTTGTGTGACAGGTAAAAATAAAGCTATTTTGTCCTGTGATCTCACAGTTCCTGTATTGAAGAGTAAATTTTTCCAAGTCTCATTTATCCCCAAAGGGACAGCGGACATTATCAGTCCTCCATATGCTGTTGGTATAACTGTACAAACCCAGCAATTTGAAATGTTTATAGTCTCTGCATATACACGTTTTATGACTAGGTATGTGTTAAAATTTGGATGCCAGTCTATAGACGTTTTATCACGCCTTTTCACTTTCACTTGTGTGGTTGTGTGTAGGATAAACCACAACAAGTGGAAAATTGTCACAATTACAGTCAATAAATGTATACTCAACAAAATGATTATGCAACATCTCTGGTGTTGATCTAAATTTCTATTCGCTTTGTTTTTGGCCATCTCGGTCTGGTTGTGTATCAGTCACAAAGTTTTTATCAAGTTGAAAGTTCTTTACCGGTTTGCAGCGTGTCAAATGAACCCAGGACGTCCTCTCGGCCACTCTAACTGCAGTAGGCGTTGCCAACAGAACCTGGTACGGTCCCTCCCACTTTGGACACGCCCAATTTTTTCTTTTCATCACTTTTAGCCACACAAACGTCCCAGGGGCCAAGACTGCTTCCACCGGTCTGGTCTGTTTCTTATCTGAAAAAGAGTTAAACTGCAAAACAGATTTATTTGTTAACAGTTTCCTCATATAACTAGCTAATGAACTGTCAGCCTCTTGCTCTGCTGGCATGAGAGCTTTTCACTGAGGCACATAATATGCTCTCCCAAAAACCATTTTAAAGGGAGTCAAACCCTTTACATTTGGAACCGTTTTCATACTCAGCAGTGCCAAAGGCAGACAGTGTATCCAATTCTTTTGAGTATCCTTAACTAGCTTTCTAAGCTTATTTTTGAGGGTCGAAAGAAGGCACCACCAACCAGGAATGAACACGAACCGATAAAGGATCCAAAACCAGTTTATTCCACAAACGCTAGTACAGTTCCAACACGTTTTCGTCATCAACTTCCTCAGTGAATGAAAAGCAACCACTGAACTACCCTATATATACACAAACCTATTAGCATCAATTAAATCAATAAATCAATTCTTGAAACAGTTAATCAATTAGTTAATTATTCCAAAATGAACATTTTCACAAAGTAAAATTCGTACATTTAATAATTTAATTAAAACCACATCTAATAGTCACACCAATTTTAGAATTCATCCAAAACTTTTAATAAATAAAATAAAATAAAATAAGAATAAAAACATTTGATTCAGACCATCTTTTAACTTGTAATATAATGTGTTTGTCTCCATCAAGTGGTGAAACTAAATATGGCATTTAAATTAATAAAAATGTATGTACATAATCTGTATAAAAGCTTGTAAGAATGAGTTTAAATGATTATTTTGAATTGACTTTAAATGAATGTTTTCACTACATCCTATATATATTAAATTAATGAAACAGTGAAAGAAGTTAAAGTTTGGCAGCTCTAATTTTAAGTACAGGTGCAAGAGATACCATTTCATTAAGACCCGGAGGTCTACTAGATTCCAACACAAGTTGCCAATAAAGCTCCCTATACTCAACAAGTGTTTCCCACATACCACCCCTTGGACTCATCTCAACCACTTCCAAAATAAAAAATTGAAAGCCAGATGTTTTACAAGTGGTGGTGTGCTTGTATAGTGCATTTTTCTCATTTTTTGTTCTTATTTCATATAGATGCTCGTAGATCCTCTGCTTTAATTTCCTTTCACTTTTCCCAATGTAAAATGATTCACATACCTTGCAAGTTGCTATGTAAACAATCCCTTTGGTGTTACAGTTATCATAAGTATTCAACATTAATTTCTTTTTCCTAGAATTGCACCTGTACTTAAAATTGATTATGTACATACATTTTTTATTAATTTAAATGCCATATTTAGTTTCACCACTTGATGGAGACAAACACATTATATTACAAGTTAAAAGATGGTCTGAATCAAATGTTTTTATTCTTATTTTATTTTATTTTATTTTATTTTATTTATTAAAAGTTTTGGATGAATTCTAAAATTGGTGTGACTATTAGATGTGGTTTTAATTAAATTATTAAATGTACGAATTTTACTTTGTGAAAATGTTCATTTTGGAATAATTAACTAATTGATTAACTGTTTCAAGAATTGATTTATTGATTTAATTGATGTTAATAGGTTTGTGTATATATAGGGTAGTTCAGTGGTTGCTTTTCATTCACTGAGGAAGTTGATGACGAAAACGTGTTGGAACTGTACTAGCGTGTGTGGAATAAACTGGTTTTGGATCCTTTATCGGTTCGTGTTCATTCCTGGTTGGTGGTGCCTTCTTTCGTTTCTTGGTTGTTTTTGCACCATTGGTCCCTGCTTTTGGTTATCAGTTTATTATTTTTAAGGGTACCATTGTACCTTTCCACCAGTCCTGCTGACTGTGGGTGGTAGGCACAATGTTTTTTAAGGAGATACCAAAAAATCTCCCAAGTTGCTGGATTGTCTGATTTACGAAATGAGTGCCGTTGTCACTATAAATCCTTTTCGGAATGCCAAATCTAGGGATTATCTCTTTTATCAGGGCTTTTGCCACTGCTGCTGCATCCGGGTTTTTGGTTGGAAAAGCTTCTACCCATTTGGAAAACATGTCTACAATAACTAAACAAAACTTTTTCCCTTCACACTTATTCAATTTTATGAAATGCATACAAATAGTATGAAGCGGGTATGGTGGTATAGGAAAACTTTTTTGCTTGGTTTTAAATGCCCCTTGTGCATGGTGCTTGTTACAAGTATGACAAGCTGCACAAAATTTTTGTGTATAATTTGTGAATCCATATGTTTGGAATATTCGATTTACTAACTGTACCATCCCCCCTTTTGAGACATGGCACTGCCCATGGCTCAACAAAGCTGCATAACTAAATAAATTAGACGGCAATATTGTTTTTTTTCCTTTGGAAATGTACAGTCCATTTTTAAGAATTGCACCTCGTTTTACTCATTTATGTTTTTTTGCTTTTGTAGTAAGCGTCTGCATTGTTTTTAACATGTTTAAATTTAAAATCTCAGAGGGCTGTAATTCCTCATTCAAAAGTAAAGTTTCTGAGTCTAAGGCTGCTTGCTTTGCAGCTGCATCAGCTCGTGCATTGCCTTTTGAAATTTTATTTTGTTGTTTTGTATGAGCTACACATTTACAAATAGCTACTTTGGTAGGTAACTGAATATATTTTAATAACTCCAAAATAAATTGCGCATGATTAATAGGATTTTTACTAGATGTTATTTTTTTATTTTTTTATTGTTGCGCAAATACATGTACTGTAGAAAAAGCATACTGGCTATCAGTATATATGTTTACACATTTGTTTTTTGCTAAAGTACATGCCCTTGTCAAAGCTATTAATTTTGCTGCTTGTGCAGATAAGTTGTGTGGTAAGGATTGGGCTTCTAAAATTTTAGTGTCTGTAACTACTGCATACCCTACCAGATTTTTTTTCTGTAGGACCCCTTCTGCATGAGCCGTCCACGTAATATGTCACCTCGGCATTATTCAAAGGCATATCTGTGAGATCTTGTCTAGGTAAAGCTAACTGTTTAATTTTCTGTAGGCAGCTGTGTGGTGTGCCATCCGCAGGAGTTGGAAGTAATGTTGATGGATTTAATGTTGTACATCGTTTAATTGTCATATGAGGTTGGCTCAGAAGTATAGTCATACATGAAAGATGTCTAGCAGGAGAAAGGTATGCCACTTTTTCTTGCAGTAAAATTATTGCAACTGCATGAGGCACTTTTAATGTGAGGGGTTGGAATAACACCACTGAGGCCGAAGCCTGTACTGCCATTGCAGCTGCAACTACTGTTTGTACACAGTGAGGCAAAGATCGCACCACTGGATTTAACTGTGATGAATAATAGGCTATGGGGCATTGCTTATCCCCATGTTGTTGCGTCAATACTGACGTCATATATCCTTGCTTGCAATCTACGGTCTGAAAGAACCGTTTGTGATAATTCGGAAGTCCTAAAACTAATGATGAAGCTATTAACTGCTTCAACCTGCAGAAAGCTATTTTTGCTTCTGGGTGTCTATTGTAAGATATTTTGTGCTGCCATTGGTGTCTTATATATCAAGTCAGTCAGTGGAGCAGATTTTAAAGCATAATTTGGTATCTAGCTCCGACAGAAATTAGTTGTACCTAAGAAAGACATTATTTTTTTTTTGGTTGTTGGTTTGGGTGCTTGCAAGATCGCTGTTTTTTTTTTGTCTAATATTTTACCTATATTGGATATTACATATCCCAAGTATCTAACTTGTTTTTTTTAAAGTTGTAACTTACTTTTGTTTACTTTTTGTCCTTGTGTTGCTAAAAATTTTAATAACGCTACAGTATCCTCCCTGCATTGTTGTAGGGTAGGGGCTGCTAGCAAGATGTCATCTACATAAAGTAGAATTTGACTACCTCCCGGTGGGGTAAACCCTGCCAGGTTGCTAGCCATTTTTTGTGCAAATATTGTTGGGCTTTTACAATATCCCTGTGGTAGTCGAGTATATGTATACCTTTTACCCTGAAATGTAAATGCAAGCCAATATTGACTATTAGGATGTATAGGTATCGAGAAGAAAGCGTTGCTGATATCTACCACAGAGAAATACTTTTGTTGCGGTTTTAAATTGTTTAACAAAGTATGTGGGTCTGGCACCGTAGGTGCTTTAGGTATTACTGCATTATTTACAGTTTGTAAATCTTGTACCATCCGCTATTTCCCGTTTGCTTTTTTAACAGGAAATAGGGGTGTATTACATGGTGAATCAGGAGATTTTACCAGTACTCCTTCTTTGAGTAATGCTGCTATTATAGGCTTAATTCCTATTTCTGCATCTTTTTTTAAAGGGTATTGTCTTTTTTGTGGTCTAAAAGCTGACTTTGGGGTAATTGTAACTGGTTCTGCTGTTTGAATAAGTTTTACATTTGACTTGCCTGTTGACCAAAGAGTTGTTGGAATTTTACATAATGCCTTTTTTTTTTTTAACAAAAATGCTAATCAGCTGTCCTCGCTAGATTGCAAGTGTACAGCTGGATGTGTCTGTGTTAACTAATTCAGTTTTTGTTTTTGTATCCCTTGTTTTGATAGTTTTAAATTAGTCTGTTTCTCCCATCTTGTTACTTTTTTTTTTAAGTCTGCCCATTTTACACTTTTGTTCTTTGTCAAGCTGACATGTGGTAATCGATTTGATCTATATAATGCAAGGAATTTTTGAGGTAATGAACAGCTAACTACACTGTTTTCCTCAGTATTTCAATACAAAGTATGCAATACTAGTCTAGTTGCACGATTTCTGAACAATTTTTGCTCATACTCTCTATCAGGTCCTGGTGTAGTACAGTAGTATAGAGTACAGTGTAACAAATGCTGTCAATCAGTGTCAAGGGAGGGGGCTTTATTGATGGCTACATTTATCAGTTTCTCGGTTCCTGGCTGTACCAGTAAAAAGTTTCACCCTCTGATTGCACTACAAAGGTATTTATTTGTCTTTGTGCCTCCATACCTTGTACAGTTGGAACTACTGCTATGCCAAATATCTGCATAAGGTTCCTGCCCAATAGGTTTACTGGACACTTTGCGGAAACAACAATTTTACTTCTCTGAGTCATACCTGAAACAGGGTCAGTTATCGCTATATCATGGGAAAGTGGTTCCCTGTATAGCTGTCCATTTGCTGCTTTTGCTAGTATATAATCAGGTGATTCGGAATGTTTTGGTAACTTGGAGGGGTGTATCAAAGTCCGTGACGCTCCTGAGTCACACAGGAATTTGACTTTTTTTTTTTCCACCAGGAGTGTAACTTTCGGTTTCGTATCTGCTAAGTAGAGCTCTAAGCTCAATAATGCTAAGTCTAAAATTTTACTTTTTTTATTCTCTATATTTATTTGCACTGCCTCTACTCCTTTTATTACATTTACATTTGTTTTTTGTTTATTAACTTTTTTTGATGAGACTTTCACATGATGTATCTTTACTATTATATAGTCAGTCTTTATTTTCCTTATCTTTTGAAATTACCTTCTTGTTTTGCTTACAATCTCTTGCTAGATGTCCCTTTTTTTCGCACTTGAAGCATTTACCTCTCTTTTTTTTTTCTTTAAAATCTTTTGATCGTTTGTCAGACTGTTTGTTTTCCTGGGCATTTTTTTTTTTTGCCCTTTTTACCTGACTGTAACACAAATACTTTAGCTCCGTCTTCAGCAGTGAAGACTTGCGCCTTTTTTTTTTTTACTATTAAAATGTCTTTTAGCATGTCTAGCGTATTTAAGTAAGGCTTGTAGCCTCCCTGTTCGATGGTCTATTATATGCTTTGTAATGAAGCTACTAATAGGTGCAATGCAACCTTTTAAAAATGCATTTTTCAATTGTTGTTTATACGGGGAATCATTCATTTGGTTTTCAGGAACCGACATACTGCTATGATTATTAAAATATTTTAATAATTTAGCATAGTACCCATCTATTGTCTCATTTTTTTGTTGTATGCATTGGTTAATGCAAGGTCAGTCTGCTCTAGGTTTTTATTTTTTAGAGATTTGGTCTGTTAGACCTTTTACTCTGTTGTCTAACTTTGCGTCACTATGTGGGAGTGGTTTAAGCTCTGCATTACAAGGATTCCAGGTGCCACAAATCATGTGCCAATCTGGACTTATAGTTTGTCTTACTACTTTTTTTACTTTTTTTCCATTTAAGTAGTAACTCAACCTCATACCTTGTAAATTTTTTAAAAATTTCGTATAATTAACTTTCGGATGGGGGATTCCCTCAGTAGCTTTCCGGATATTTTCCGGTGTCCATGGTCTATATACTAAGAGTGTTGGGTTTTGCCCTTCCTGTCCTGCCTGAAGATTTGGAACTTCTATAAGTGGGCATATTTTTTTCTCACTTTCATCCTGTAAGTTTTTCTCTATTTGATATGATTCTGTGTCCCTATGTGTTTTACGTGTTCGGGACCTAGTTTTAATAGGATCTCTAACAAATGGTTGTGGTCTTGCTGAAACTTCAGGATAACGCGGAGGCGGACCAGCCTGTCCACTCGCTTCATATCCTGAAAAGGGTAAGGGAGGAGGAGGAGGAGCTGTTGCCATTACCAAGTTATTATCTTCTTTGTCTAAAAACAATGTTTTTGAATTTTTAAGCTTTTGTTTTCTATGATTTGCTTCCTCAATCCACCTGTGTGCCTGAGGAATGCCCAACTGGCATTGCTTTTTTGCCTGACCTCCTGCATCAGATTTAAGCTGCTTAAGGAGTTTAACTAGTGAAGTTTTATCTAATTTACCATTAAATTCATATTTGTTAACCCATTTCGTATAATACCTAACGTTATCGGAACGTTGTGATTGCATGTATTTTGCGTCTTCGGTTAGGGGCGGATCTCGCAATGTTTTAGTGCACTGATTTTCCATGGCAAAGAAAATGTTATGTAACCCTTTTTTATTATGTGATATCAAATTCTCAGTTCCTGTTTACAGTTTATCTAGAATAACTGCCTACTTTATTCTGTTACCCTGATCTATGACCAAATATACAGTACTTCCTTTTGTCCCTGATCTGCAAAACAAATCTTGACAACAATATACTGTAACCTAGTCCCTGATCTAAAACAGAAAAAAGGCAATTCTTTGAATCGTCCAATATCCGCTCTTCAGCCACAGATCAGAAAGTGGCCAGCCTCTTTAAACGACAATTCAGTCGGAGGTCTTTTCACCCAAGAAGAACCGTTTCGGTAACTTCTCCTGCGCAGTATTCGACCACTGGTAGACTCTGATCTGCAGCTGTCCGATGGAATTCTGGCTAAGAAGGACCAAACTGTTAAATAAAATCAAGAATTTAATATACAGGAGGTTCAGATTTAAAAGTTTACTAGTGTACACCAGGAGGCAAAAAACGTACAAGTACAGAATTCTGTCTAACATGAAACAGGAAGCACACAATTTTATATAGGTTTAACATTTAAGCTGTGCCCACCTTACTGACGTGATATGTCACAGGGCATTTACATTACTTTAGCTTACAGTCCTCTATTCATTAAAACTGCTGATGCTGTATATTTTAAAAAAGTTTTCCTCTGGTAACAATACGGCCTTGCTATCCACCTGGTCAGACATAATGTCTTTCTGTAAAGTTACTTTTTTAAGGTTTCATATCAGTTCAAATACAATAGCAGATTCAGTCTTTTAATACACATCTTTGTTCTCTGTTACACTTTCACACACAGCTGCATGCTATCTCAATAATACATATACAAGGCCAAATCATCCCAGCAGGAAAGAGCAAGAGATTTCATTATTTCACACATTTAATTTTCTGACCCAGCAGATAATCACTTGTAAAAAGCATAAACATTAAAACTTGCTAAGCTAGCATCTGCCAGGATCATAGGTCAGCTTGCTTTAAGCCACACTGCAGTTTCAAAACTACTTACATTCAAACATGAATTAATCCTCTCTTGCTATATAATTAATAAAATAAAATGCATTATATACTACTTTGTTTTTAAACTAGCATTTCTCATATATTCAAATACACATTTTTCTAACAGTGACCAACATGCAACTAAGGTAGACTTTATCCAAAAGCCCTTTTCTTACTAGGAGAAAGTCAGCGATTTCAAAGTCATCCCTAGTGAAATAGTTCACTGCATAAACCACTGGTAGCCACAATAACCTGCAAGCAATGGTCAGAGAAGGTTCCAAGGTTAACACAGGCTAGGCTGAAGGCCTGTAAGTTGACTGCAGTGAAATCACAAGAGTTTAAGGAATTACTCAGGGCTCTATCACCTCAGGAAGAACAGGAAATAGGTATAGTTGAAGAAGAATGGCAAAATGCAAGACAAAGGCAGAAAGATAAAGAAGACCATTATCAGACACACCAACAACAACCTGTTGACCAGTCCACAGGACATCAAAGCCAAATGGAAGAAGTACTTAACAAGCACACAGAAGCTGTACTGCCCCAGACACAACCAACAATGAAAGAGGGAGAAGAGCCCACACTAGAAGAAGCAGAACATGACTAAGGAATATGAAGTCAGAGGAATGCAGCAGACTCAGATGAGGTCATGACAGATATGATAAAGACATTGGGTGAATTAGGTGAGAAATGGCTCCTGAAGGTACTCAATAGTATGGAGAGAGAAAAATGTATCCTGGATAACTGGAAAATAAGCATTTTAGTGCTTGTATACAAGAACAAAAGGGGACATTCACAACTGTGGGCAGTATAGAGGCATCAAATTCCTGTCATACTGCATGAAAGTGTTGGAGATGGTGATTGATAAATGAATACACAGAGTAATAGAAAATAAGATGGGAAATGAGCAGCTCAGATTCACACCGGGATGCACACAGCCAACTCAATATTTGCAGTGTTAAAGGTAGTTAAGAAAAAGTTAGAGATCAGGCAAGAGACCAACCAAGCATTCTTAGAGACTTAGAGAAAACATATGACAAGGTCCCAAGAAAGCTGATTTGGGCAGACCTGCGATGGTTCAAAGTTCCAGAAACATTGGTAGAATTAGTGCAGGCTGAGTACAAGGACACAATGACAAAAGTATGAACAATCTTCAGCTCCCAAAGGGAGTGGTGTGTACCAGGGCTTAGCTCCGAGTCCACTGCTGTTGATGCTGATGATGGATTACATTACCCAACAGGTTGAAAGGAAATAATAAACAAATTTTCTGTATGCAGGCAATGTGGCATTACAGGCAGACTCTGAACAAGAATGTCAGCAAATGATAGAGGAATGGAATGCAAAACTGAAGGTACATAGGATGAACAGAATGCAGACAAGACAGTTGTCGGCAGTAAAAAGGAGAAATTAGAAGAAGCTAAAACTGAGATGGAAGGAAAATAGAACAGGTTAACAGTTTCAAGTATGTGGAAGGGGTAACTGAGGCAAAGGGAAGTGTGAATGAGGACGTCAAAGTTAGAAGGGCTGCAGCCAAGTGGCATAGACTGTCAAGGATAGCGTGTGGTAGAAAAATGCCAAAGAGCTGGAAAGTAAGGTGTACAAAACAGTGATGCAAATAGTACTGCTATATGATGCAAAAACCTGGGCAGTGAAGGCAGGGTAGTTGAAGAAGCTAAAGATGATAGAGATGAAGTGGCTGAGATGGTTGGTAGGATGCACACTGTGGAAGAGACAAAAGAAATAATGATATCCGAGCAGACGGCAAAGTAGCTCAAATTGCAGAAAAGGTCCAATAGACTATGGTGGTTCAGGAATATGTGCAGAAAAACAGAAGGCAATCTGGTGAAGAAGATTTAGGAGAGACAGGAAGAAGGCAAGAGGAAACAGGGACACCGAGCAAAGATATAGCTAGATGGACTATATGACGGAAGTCCTGCGACAGTCAGGCTTGACTATTAAAAGAAAGTAGGACAGTGGCACTGAATTGAGAAAGTCAGCAGCAGTACATGACAGTCCGACCCAATGGAAGAAAACAGTAAATGAGGGCTGATGATGATAAAGTTGGCTAGGCTTGTAATGATCTGGAAATTAATACTTACCTATGAACATTTTTTAGGAATGTAATGAGATGGCAGATTTTAAAAATGGCATAGTTCAAGGAAACATTGGGGGAAAATACAGCTGTGTAAACTAAACGTTCCATAAAGGTAGATGTTCATCGTTCTGATAATTGCTTCAGTACCCTTAGCTATACAGATCATATCCTGCTAAGGATATAACAGACAGTTTCCAAAGCTTGAAAGGCATTTTCCACATGCCCAAACCATTAGTCAGCTTAAGCATGTGATAATGGTCTATAGTAGGCATGACACTTGTTGCAGCCACTTACGACAAATGGGTGAGGGACTGACACAGCTCATGGTGCACATCTATTGCCAAGCTATGACAAGTGATGACATGTACAGAAATGCCAATGGCACTAAAGAGCATCAGCAGCTTGAAAATTTCTTTGCAGCAGTGACATAGGTGTTACTGTAAGATCTGTACACACAAGGAAGGCACATTCTAAGTACTGATAAGGCTGACAGAGCCTTCTGGATGCATGTGTGGTGATACCTTATACAGATGTCAACAGGTCCACTGCATAGTCACCAATATGATGCTGCTTGCCCACATGAAGGCCCAGGTCATTGCATGGGAAAGGATAGCCACAGTTGGGGATTCCACTGTCACAAACCACTGTCCCTTTCTGGAGCCAGTGAGAGTATATTGATATTCAATGGAGACCTGGATATGGAGTCTGAACTGGTTACAATACTGCACATCTCTCTCAGGAATGTGCCAGGTTGGTATCACCTTAAATCATTACCAAGGACTTCTGGCACAATTCTGCCATGAGCTTCTGGATGCTGACCACCACCACTACATCTCTCTTGTACATCTCTCTCAAACGCATGTCTGGAATGCTAGCTTGGCAACATATGAAACAAGGTATGTTTGTCTTCATTCTATGTGCTAAATGTTCCCTGCAGAGTTGAATTACAGGGTTGTGGAATTATCACATATTTGCAGTTGTACGCATAAGTGGTTGTCTGTTTACATAGGTGCAAAATCATGTGGTCTTCCTCAAGAGAACATGTCATACCAGATGTTAATGCTGCATCACAGATGGATAATAATGATGGCAGCCAAACCCTGGCACACTCTGGAAACACAGCACCACTGCAGCAAAAGTTATAGTTGAGTGCACAGTACTAACCACATACTATCACAGTAGAATACTAGGGTATCAACTGAAGGGGTCTTTTTAAATAAAGCCATGCTTCCCAATAAAATTTGATAGGTATTGGTTCCCAAGGATTTGGGGCAGAGGGAAGGGTGGTATTCATACTTGGACATAACACAGGTGCCAGACCAAGAGTATATTTACAGCTCCCCTTCCGCTGATACTAATTTTCCTTGAATAAGTGCACATATGAAGTCTGCTTCACATGGATGGGAAGCTTGTTCCAAAAAAGTGTGAACCTCTAAGACACATACCTGTCACTCCAGTATGTCCTACTTATGTTGCAGCCAAGATTTAGGTCCCTGGATAGGGTATTTCTAATGCTATTTGTTTTATAGATGTACAACAGGGTCTATTAGGGCTGGATCAGAGGATGCTTTGTAGGCCAGGCATAGGTTGTCTCACAGTAGCCTGTAAGAGACTTGACTATAAGGACAAGGCTTTAAGGTAGTCTGTACAGGACTTATTTTCCACACCATGTATTCTTTCTGTGAGGAATCTCTGACGAAGCCCCACTTGTTGCATATACCTGGCCTGGTATATACTGAAGGGAACACCTTACTTCAATGATTGCTCTCATATGACCAGAATACAGCGGAACAATGACATGTTTGGATCTAGATGCCACATCCTTGATTATAAGTTGTGCAACATAGAATGATTTTCTTACCACAGTAGACACATGATGGTTAAATGCCGTATCACTGTCTACGTGCGTTCACAAATCCCTGACTACAGAGTCTACTCTAAGGGGTGTATTGTCAAAGTAGTAGTTTGCTAGAGTGTCAGTCTTTGTAAAAGATACTATGATGCACTTTTTTGCACCGAGTTTTAAACCATGATGCTGGTACCAGTTATTGGTCTATGTCAGACCTTCTTGAAAGATATTTGCATCTTGGGGGAATTCAATGACTGCACCCAATTTGTAATCATCTGCAAACTTGGACAGTTACAGGCTCTTGACATTAGTCTTGACCTCAGAGAAGTAGATAGCAAACAGAAGCAGTCCAGCACTTAGTCCTGAGGCACCCACTAGTAACCAGCCGTTTTGCAGAGGTAAAGTCCCCTGCTCTAATTTCTTGTGTTCTGTCAGTAAGCCAGCTGGATATCCAGTAGGTGATATAGGGGTTTATACCTAGTTTACTGAGCTTTCTACAATGCCCAAATGGTGTGTTTTACATATG
Organism: Protopterus annectens; assembly: GCF_019279795.1. NCBI lineage: Eukaryota > Metazoa > Chordata > Ceratodontiformes > Protopteridae > Protopterus > Protopterus annectens. The sequence continues at coordinate 458,253,078 of NC_056725.1, read as the reverse complement.
CCTTGGCCAGGTCATGGAAGGCAGTATGCACCATTTTGCCCTCATCCATTGGTTTGAAGACCTTCTAAAAGAACTCCACCATGCTGAGTAGGAAAGACCTGCTCTTGACAAACCCAAACTGATTTGGGTCCAGTGTTTGAAGATCAATTAGGATATCTGTGATCATTCTCTCAAACACTTTGCATTTCAGGCTAGTCAGGCATATGAGTTGATAATTCCACAGGTCCATGAGTAGCCAGCCCTTGCACAGTGAGATAACCATTGCAGTCCTTTAATCATTTGGCAGGAACCCTGTTTGGAGGCAGTGGTTAAACAGAGATTCCAGAGGACCGATAGTTCATGTTTCATGCTATTAAGCAGGCATCCTGGAATATTATTGAGACCCATTGGTGCAATGTTCTTGGCTAAGAACAGCACATTGAGTACCTACTCCTTAATGATAGTTGGGGGAGTTACAGTTGTGGGTATTTCCCGAGGGTCATCTGGCAGGGAGACGAGGGTACACAGCTGTGTTTGTGAAATCTGCTTTCTTATCTCCACTGGGTATGGAAGTTTAGGGCATGCCTGACAGCCCAACACAGGCAAAACTCTCATCATCTACTAATGCGCTGGAGGTAGGTAGTGGAGTCACTGCAGGATGTGATGACAGTACTAGTGACAGGCATAATGGTATTCATTGACACAATGTCTCCCACTCATTGCCTCACCTAGGTGTCACAAAGTACATTAACCAACAAATGTACAGAGCAGTGATATAGGCACTGATAGGTGGCAGAGTGGTGCAGAGGTTAGCATTGTCACCTCACAGCAAGAGGTTCTCTGGTTCAATTCTAGGCTGGGGACCTTTTTGTGCAGTCTGCATGTCCTTGCTGTGTTCACGTGGGTTTCATCCGGGTGTCCAGGTTTCCTCCCACCTTCCCAAGACATGCTTCAGGTGAAATGGATATGCTAAACTGGCCCTAGGTATGTGTGTGTGTGTGTGTGTGTGTGTGTGTGTGTGTGTGTGTGTGTGTGTGTGTGTGTGTGTGTGTGTGTGTGTGTGCCTTCTGTGGAAGTTTGGGCACCGTTGCTGGCAACTTGACACTTAAAACTCCATTGCCAATCACTATGAAGATTGATGTTCTGCTGTGGTGACCCCTACCTGGAAAAAGCCAAAAGAAGAAAGAAGTGGTATAGGCACAGATGGATGCTACTGGTGCAATGACAGAGATGATTAGTGGACTGCATGGCATGCAAGACAAGCTATGCGAGGAAGTGCATTGCAGAGATAGCCTGATCAGCTCTTTGGACAGACATTTGATGTAGAAAAAGCCATAAATGGGGTCTTATGCCTTTATACACCCATGGCTGCCACTCCATCTTTGCTGTGGGAACACCCCACAGGACAAGCACTTTAAAGTCATGAACAGCCACCTCACAGACACCCCTCAACTGGTGTGGCATAACAGGGCCACTTTTGCAGATGTACCCTATTTGACAATTATAAAAAGACACAACCAGGGAGTTATAGACATACAGTTCCACTTCATCCTTGTCATAAGATATTGTGACATTGCCATTCCCCAGAGGGGATGCCCCTTTGGCTGAAACCATCCACAGTCTGCATTGGTCCTACTTGAGGACCCACAACCCTTGTTACACCCACACCTGCCCTATACTATGCCATCTGCTGCATCTGTATCTCCTGGCACCAGTACTTTGCAAGCACCCACAACATCTGGCCACCTGCCTCTACAGGAACCTCCAACCCTCACTGCATAACCAGTTCTGCCCCCACCCAAAGGGAAAAAAATCACACAGCTATGCAATACAGTCTTTTCCACATTTTGTGAGATCCTATAATGGCAATCTCTAGTTCAAGCAGTCTGCCTACCCTATCTTTCTGCAACACTTTACAGACAGCAATCATCTTGCTACAACTCACCAGAGAAAACTATGCAACAGAAGTGGGCCTTTAACAATCTGAATACATGCTCAACAATATTATGCTGCTGCAACAGTGCACAGTTGTGTGTCTTCTCAGCCAACTTAACAACTTCAGCTATGAAGCTCAAAGGATGGTTAAATGTGTTACTTTATATTTATAAACAATAATATGATTTAGTATTATTTACAGTGTATATTAGTTAAAAAAATTCTTAACAGTGAATGTGACAGACCTTTTCAATATGGAAAAACAAGGAACATGGACTTTTTGAGACTAAAACTGAGGAACGTTCCTCATAATTCTTGAGAAGAATGGTCTCTGTTAAGAGCATTTCTAACAAATATTCAGATGTCACAAACTGTCAAGAATTGTGAAATACATTTACAGAAAGAAATGGAAGGGAAGAAATACATTTAAGAATTTATGCCTTTGGAAATACAGAAGTACAATCTGCAGTTAGAAAAATTCTTCAGCTGCAACCACCATGAATTATCTTGCTAAAAGGAAATTTAGCAGAACACTGTAAACTATTGGTCCAGAAATTCAGTTTACTCTTCATTTCAAGTGGAATAAATGAAAATTCTGAAGAGGTACAATATGCCATAGTTCACATGTTGCTAGGCAACAAGCCTGGAAGTTATTTATCATTTTCCTTTTTCCTGAAGAGTAGGAAGGCAAAATAGCAGCAAACAGAAAATTCAGTGATTATTAGAAGCCTAGAAATAACATGGCATTTGTTCACCATTTGTTATTTAAGTGGATAAGGTACTCATGAAGATTAATATTGCATATTTTACTGAGCAAAAGAATTGAGACAAAGACTGTGGGGTAAACAAGTACGCTTCTTGTAAAAAAATGAAGAAACGTGTGACAGACTTTTAACAGAAACAGACATGACCATCCTAACAGACACCCATATGCTACAATGGGGAGCTGAAGCCTATCCCAATAAATACTGGACACATGGCAGAAAGTCAGTGTTTGACAGGTGCCTACTATTACAACACACACAAAAACATACACACACCTACTGGCAATTTTGAACTTCACTAATATGCCAGTCACACTTTTTAGGATGTGAGAGGAAACTCTAAACTTCAGTGAAAAAAAAAAAAAACTCATGCAAATATAGGGAAAACATGCAAGCTCCACATGAAAGGCATCCCAGTCAGCAAACAAACTGCAGAGCCAAATACTGTGAGGTAGAAGTGTAGGCAAAATAGCAAACAGGAGAACAAACATTCTAGTAACAATGTATCTTGCTTTCTGTTTGCCAAGTGTTAGGATGTGCTCCATCTCCCCAAGATTTCCCTGAATATGATAAAGTAAGTATTAGAATAAATAATGAATATCCAACATTACTATTCCATGACTTTCTGTAAATCAATAATAGGGAAATCTGAATTGATGTACTTACATGTTATTTAAATGTGCCACAAGACAGCTGGGTAAAAAGTAAGAAGAGCAGGCAGATAACCTGAAATCCTCTCATTCAGATCACAATACAGTAAGATAAGGTAAATTTCCTGATACTTGCTTTTCTGCGATCTCCATTCAAAAGCTTTGAGTTTTCAAAAACTCGATCATATGGTCTCAACCATATGGAGCTCGAGTTTCTGAAAACTCGAGCAACTGATAGGGACCCATTATGTTCCATCATCTCAGTATGTTCAGTCAGGATATAATGCATTCCTTAACACAGACAGGGATGCAGGCAGACTCAAGATCAGGTTTTACAGCCTCTGGGGAAACTGACTATATGACCAACCTGACAACAATATGGATCACATCAGACTTCCACAGGTGGCTAGATTACCTCTTAACCTCTTAGTTAGAGCAAGAAATCTGGACACAGCTTAAAATAATACATGTTCCAAAACACCATCTAGATTTGAAAAGGTCAACATATGAAAACTTTATAAAGCCAAGAGGAAAGGGGATCAAAATACTGTAGTGAAAAAGTGTTTGAATCTATCTTCAATAACAGTCCACCAAAAGAAGGCATAATATGAAATATTAGATGCTCAACAAACTTCCTTGTACTTGCTTGCAGCATATAAAAGAGATAGAAGCAGGTATACATGTCATGTATTTTCTAACTGGGTGATGCCATGTTGCCAGCATTAATGCAGAACAGTATGGCTTAGAGTGGAAAAAGTGAGACAAGCGATTGTAGTTGTTAATATTAGAAAATCTGGGGATATCCAAGACACATCTTTATATGCTGCACTTGGAACACTGTGCTAGAAATGCTTGCAAAAGTTGTCAGCACATTGAAATGACAAATAAGCCAGCCACTTAGTGTGGGAAGGGGCCACTCTCCCACACCATCTATGAGTACTGTACTTGTCCAGTCCAGTACAACTCCAAACATCCAGTCTTTCATCAGCAACTAGCAGCATCATTAACGGAGTTGTAAAAAGTGCTTAACCATCAAACTGTATACATACAAATGTAAAACAACCCTTATTTTAAGGATTGTAAAGGGCTGACTAAAAATTACAGGGGTTATATGATGCAAGCTCTGACATCTCCTAGATGACATCCTTTCCATTATCCATATAAACATATATATAATTTATACAAGTAAATTAAACAAATACACAGCCACAAAATAGCAGAGCAAAATTAACTTGTAGTATTCTTTATCTAACTGTATATACAGTAGGACTCAATCATGCACAACTCTCTTACTCACTTCTCTTAGAGACATAAAACTGAATAATTAATAACTTAGAAAAATGAAGTTCATCTGCAGAACTTGGAATGAGTGAAGTGACACTCAATCATCAGCACAACATCCTGTAACTCCAACCTTTTTCTTCAGTTATGCAAGTTTGATGAAAATAAATTACAAAATTAGATTATGAAAATTTGGTATTTGCGTATTATCGCAACCACATTTTTGTGGTTGTGAAATTCGCATACTAGAAAGGAAACGAGTGCAGGAAACACTACAAAGTGTTTTGGTAACTCGTTACTTCTAAGGAATACGTTTGAATTACCTTAATGCTGACAAATTACTGAACAATTACGCTCCTTGTTTTGCATGTATTACACATGTACATTTGAATTGACATGGCTGCTGTCTTACTAATGAAAGGAATGTTCGCACTGTGAGGAACGAATCCTGAGAATAAAAAGACAGACATAGGAATCATGCTTTTGGTAAGCTATTTATTTCTGACAAACTGTGAACACGATTGAAAATATCCCTTTCAATGTCAAAGTTGCAGTAACTGATGCTTTTCTAAAGGGGAGGGTGGATTATGTGAACAGCTTATTCTGGAGTTGGTATGCAATGTCTCGAGCGTGAATACACTTTATGAAATCCACACAGACCAAAGAGGCATGCACTGTTTTAAGAGTGTTAACCTGCGCAAGTAACAGGTATTTTGTTCCTCCACACTCATGATGGGGGTGGCATTTGTTTTCAAAGTCCTTTTAAACCAGTGTTTATGAAAATGTCAGAGGTGCATGTAGGGCGTTGATTTTCTCTCTTAGGCATTAAGAAGTGTCAGAAGCAGCAGTCACAATCATGAGCGCTGTATTCATTGCCTGATATCTGTAAAACACGCTACCCACTTCCTTATGAGAATCCTGAGAATAAAAAGACAGACATAGGAATCATGCTTTTGGTAAGCTATTTATTTCTGACAAACTGTGAACACGATTGAAAATATCCCTTTCAATGTCAAAGTTGCAGTAACTGATGCTTTTCTAAAGGGGAGGGTGGATTATGTGAACAGCTTATTCTGGAGTTGGTATGCAATCTCTCGAGCGTGAATACACTTTATGAAATCCACACAGACCAAAGAGGCATGCACTGTTTTAAGAGTGTTAACCTGCGCAAGTAACAGGTATTTTGTTCCTCCACACTCATGATGGGGGTGGCATTTGTTTTCAAAGTCCTTTTAAACCAGTGTTTATGAAAATGTCAGAGGTGCATGTAGGGCGTTGATTTTCTCTCTTAGGCATTAAGAAGTGTCAGAAGCAGCAGTCACAATCATGAGCGCTGTATTCATTGCCTGATATCTGTAAAACACGCTACCCACTTCCTTATTTCATTCTTATTCCTCTTCCAAGCCCATCACCAATATCCCAGAAGACTTCTTAACAGTTTTGCTGGCCCTTTTAAACTTAACAGAGATTATTTGAGTGAAACAAGAGCAGTTATCGCAACTGTGAAAATGTGGTTGTGATAATATGTAAGTACTGAAAATTTCAATGCATTTTGGGTCTTTTTACATATCTAGTCTCTAATATAAATGTATTTTCATTAAATATTGGTTGTAGTACCTTTTTAAATATTTTTACATAAAATAAACAAAGGTGAGGAGGGTCAAAGTGCACCCCCTCACAAAACAAAGATATATTGTGGTTAGCAAAAGAAGGCAGGATTTACAGTGGCTACCTGCCATCATGCTACAGAAATATTCAGTTCACTAAAGGACATTGAAAGTTACTTGTGTCAATTAAGCAAAGCTTAACACTCAATTAGGCTTGAAACGAAAAACAATGGAAATCTGTAGTACAATCCAACCAAATCCGGTGATAAATCCAAAGAAACAGAAAATAAGAACACAGTGTTTTAGCGCTTTCATTCACTGAATTTAATGCGTGAACTTCTTCAGAAAACAAACATAAACCATTATCCAAGCTCCCTTAAATATTAGACAATACAGGAAATGACGTCACAATTACACGAATATTTAGAACCACTTGATAAAATTAAGAAAAAAATGTTATGTAATGATAATTTAAAGCTCTAGTATAGATTCAATAACTAACTAATCTAATAAAATATAAAGCTTGTTAATACGTAAAAATTGTGTGTTTGTATAAATGTATGTTTTTATAAGTGTATATCAATTGATAATAAATTCAAAACTAAAAATAAAAATAAATATAAAAATGAAAAAAATATATATATGTATGTAATGTGCGCTGAAAAGTGCACTTGTAGTGTGTAAATAATTTATCCATTCAATAAAAACATTTTAAGTTGATCGACTCATTGAGTCCTGGCAACTTGTCAGCAGCCAAAACAAGTTGCCATAACGTTTCTTTACATTCTAAGATGTTGTTTAGATCCCCACCATACTCAATTTTATTGATGTTTTCTAACACTGAAAATTCAAATTTCTTAAATTGTGTACATTCTACTGCATGTTTTGCCAAAGAATTGAACCCATCTTTATTTTTTATGGCCAAATTGTGTTCATACATTCTTCTTTTCAAAATTCTTTTGGTTTTACCTATATAAAAATGATCACAAGACACACAGCGAGCAAAGTAAACCACATAATCAGTGTTAGAATTGAAATATCCTTTGGCCCAGATAGTATAATTCAAAGATTTAACAAATATACATGAGCTGTTACTAATAAACCTACATTGTTTGCAATTTTGGCAGGCAAACATACCTCTCTTGGTACTGACTATTCTACTTGTATCATAACGTTTGGTACCGCCAACTTCTAACATGGACTTCAAATTAACTACCTTTTTATAGGTGAATTTGGGTTTAACACCTATAGTGGCTGCTAATTCCTTGTTACCCAACAACACTTTCCAATTGTTTTCTATTGTGCCTTTTACAAACCACATTTCGTTGACTATAGGTAAAGGGAAAGCGATGTTGTAATTATTGTCAGTATCACCAATGTTAGAATCAGAACTTAGACAGATGTCACCAGATAAAAGAATGGGTTTGGCTATACCTTGTCTCAAAGGAATTACTTCCTGCTCTATTCTTTGAATCCACTCCACTTCATAACCTCTGTGGACGAACAGTGATCTCAAAAACGTGATTTCTTCAGAGAAAATACTGTCATCTGTCGTAAGCCTACTTAAACAGATCATTTGACCCTTGACAACCCCTTTTTTTTCATGTGTGATGGATGTAGGCTGTCCTTATGTAAATATTGGTTGGCAAATATCTCTTTTCTGAAAATTCTACTGTTAAATAAGTTATTAACTTTATCTATACTTAAAGAAATATCCAGAAAAGAAATATTCTCTCCAAAGCTACTCACTTTAAATTGTAAAAAGTTTGTGGTATTGTTCATGTCTTCAACCATACCAAAGAACTCCTCATGTGTACCCGTCCACAAGAAAAATAAATCGTCTATGTATCTGAAGTAAGATTGTACCTCGATGTAACTTGGGTGTTTCACTAAAAACTTTAACTCCCAATTTGCCATAACCAAGTTTGCAAAAGATGGAGCTACTCTTGCTCCCATTGCTACGCCCGAAATCTGTTTATAGATGCTTTTGTCAAATCTGAAAAAATTATTGTCAAGAACAAGTTCCATCAGACTACAGATGGTATTTGTCTTATTGGTGTCAGAAACTGTGTGATTAGTAAGATACTCCCTGAGATATTCTAACCCCTCTTCTTGATTAATCGAGGCATAAAGGGACCTAACATCAAGAGTACCAAAAAATGTAGTATCCAATGATGTATTTAAGTTACGTAGCTCTTCCAATAAGTGCCAAGAGTCCCTGATATAAAATCTGGACTTCTGCACTATTGGATTTAATAAATAATCAAGCCAAATTGATATGTTTTCAGTCTTTGAACCTTTTGTTGATACAATAGGCCTAAATGGTGGAATTCCCTGATTGGCTTGTATCTTGGGTATACCAAAAAGTGTAGCCAATTTCGGATACTCCACCTGTAGATACTCATAACTTTTATAATCTAACTCACCTTGACTGAACATATCAAACAAAGCTACGTCAACTTTTTGGAAGCTCAGTTTCACATCTTGAATGTTGACTTTTTTATAAATATTAGTGTCGTCCAACAGTTCTAACATGGAACTGTTGTAATGAGTAGTATCCATAACGACTATCTTACCACCTTTGTCAGCTTTCATGATTCTAATGTCGGAATTCCTGCATAGATCATGTAAGGCTTCTTTTTCTTTGTAGTTTAAATTCTGTAAATGATTGTGAAAATTCATCTTCCTAAAGTCATTCTCACACATATTTTGAAACACTTGAAGGGTGGTATGTAAGGGAGGATTAATTGTACTTGCTTTCTTAGGTTCATTATTGAAAGCAATGGTAGGTCTTTCAAATACATCTTGCATAACATAACTTAAATTAAGTTTTCTCAGATACAACCTGAAATCTACCAACAGTTTCCCTATGTTAATGTTGTTTGTAGGTATAAAAGAAAAACCTTTTTTCAAAACATCTACTGCTTCATTCAATAAAACAGTGCTTGACAAGTTAATCACACTAATACAAAAATCTTCTGCTGTTTTTCTTGTCTCCAAAACATTCACCACTTCTGCCTCTTTTGGTGGTAATTTTTCCCTTTGCCCTTGCCCTTCCATTTGTTCTTGGTGGTATTGTTCCACCTGTAAGTTTGTTTGTTTTGTGCAGGGGTCATGGGAAAAGGGCCAGAATTCTGCACCTGCACACCATTAGAAACTACTTCTGCATAGTTTACTCGATTGTGTACCGTGTCCTCTGTGGTGCAAACACCAGTCTGTCTATTTCTGTCAAGCTACAGAAATATTATGTTCACTAAAGGACATTGAAAGTTACTTGTGTCAATTAAGCAAAGCTTAACACTCAATTAGGCTTGTTTCATGCATTCTTGAATATTGCCAGTGTTTTATTTTTTCTGTGCAGCTTCATCAGGAATGCTGATGACTGGCAAACATTTGGATGAGTCTTTACAGCCCTAACCACACCACACACACACACACACACACACACACACACACACACACACATAATTTAATATATTCAGTTCATGATACAAGTGGTGATGACTACCATAAAAAACTCTCAAGGCAAACATTGGATATCCAATAGATTCTAAGAGTACCAATAGAAAATACAAACAAAGTAACATCAGCAAGTTTAGAATAGTTTTATGTAACTTTTAACCATGGCTCTCAACCAATCAGGGGCATTTAAAATATTAGCACGATTAACTTGAGACATTGATTGAATTAGATAATATGCATTAATATATATTTTCTGAACTAAAATAATTCTATAACTCTAATTATTATCATTACATGCAATTCACCACCGTTTCTCCAACAGTCATCAGTTTTATGAGGAACAGACCTAAAATTTGAATGAATGTCAGGGACAGTTGAAAGGTATGCTTTAGTTCTGAACCTCCCAGCTACAAAATACACACAAGCAGCTTGCCAACATCTTCAACTAGGAAGCTTCTGTGGTGGTTAGAGGTGTTACTTTATACTCACAAAATCATATTAAGTCAAAGGAACTTGCTATATTATTTACCTTGATTATTAGTTAAATATGTTCTACTCTGAGGCACATGGACTTTTTAAGCCTCAAAATGAGGAATGCTGCTAGTAATGAGGTACCCTTTAAGAAACAACAGCTTAATTGAGTACTTGTGATGACAAGAGAAAAGATAAATTACCTGTACAGGTTTTTCTTATCGTGCATCTCATCTTGCCCAATCCCCTGTGCTATATAGTAGTCAGCATGAATACCTAGGATCTTGCCCCAAAACAGGACCCTTTTAAATCTGTAATGGCCCTGTAAGATAACAAGTGAAACTTGTAAGGCTGCTTTCTGCTCTGGGGTCAGCACCACTCCCGTACCAGAGACGTGCTCCAAGCTCCCAGGCAGGCTCTCGGAATCCATATGTAAAAACTATTTTTGCGTAATAAACTTGCAGATCCACAATACTGAACCTTCTGGAGGAGATATACTCCTTCCGTGCCTGCTGTTGCTAAGATAAACAGTTTCCTTGACAGCGTGTTAGCAACACAGTAGCGGTGAAATGCTCTTATTTTAGCTATCGACGTGGTTTTCTCATTTCCTTCACTTTTTTTCTCTCTTTTGGCAAAAACCTGCAGTATTTGTGTCGCATATTTTTACATGTTATAAACGAATAAATATAAAACAGTTTTGCTTCAGTAACCTAGCAACGCACATGCTCAGTATGGCTTTTCTTTGCGGAAGTGAACTGGCAAAACAACTGTTTTGAAAGTATTGCTGACTGTTTTACCTTATTTAAAATGCAGTTATCATTCCTTAGGCGTAGTCTTAAGCGGAGCAATGTATTTATTTTGCAGTTGCATTCAGAGTTAGCTATAGAACGTTTTCTGATATTGTAATCCGTATAGTTGTTAAAAGGTTATTTTTATATAAATTTGGTCTTGAAAATCTGAGGAAAATGAGGGGCTAGGCAAAATCTGAAAGCGACCGTGTACTGCAATTTATTTTCATCGCTCAAGGAACGTTCCATATTTTTCAGTCATATACCTCTCGATCTCTACGCGCAGGAAATCTGGACAAAGGCTAAAAATGTGGGTAATTTTAAAATATGGCTCTTATAAACTTAGAAAGTTGGTAGATTAACAGGTTTTGCATTAGCCTCAATTTTTTGAGAGGTATGAAGCCTGAAAATCAAATATCTGCCATTGTTTCCTAAATTTAATCCTCAATGATTTTCAGAATACCAAAAAAAAAAAAAAAAAATTAAGAACACACCAAAAATAAAAGGCAAAATCTGGACAGTTGAGAGATATGCTCAATTGTACCACATCATGAGGAACCTCGTTTTGAGTCTTAAAAATTCTATGCTCTGCACTGAAAGAGAATGAAACACACTTTTAAAAATTTTAAATACTAATCCATGGTAGATAATAATCCCAAATCATAAAACTTTCATAAAAATAACTTTTTAAGTATGAAGAAATAGTTGAGTCACTCCTTTCCTAGTTTTAGTCCATAAGTGCTTCACATCTTGTCCATTTGCTCCAGATGGTGAGAGGTTGCATTCCACATTTTGAAGATGGAAAGTTGAGATCCATGAACATTCCTCATACTGAGTTTTTAAATCCTAGTCTATACGCTGTTCCACTTCTACACTGACATGATCTGTTAGGCATTCATTTGTTAAGAATTTCTGTAACAGGTATCATAGTGAATAACATTGAATTATATTACTGTAAGTATGAAGGAACCATTATTAACTATGCTAGAAGTTTTTCCATAATGTGACAGGCAGTGGTCTACATGTTGGAGGAGAAAGGAAAAGAGCTGTGAATTTATTGAACATTAAACACAGGATCACTACGGTATATTGTGGATGGAGTTGTGGCAATATCACAAATAAAGTGTGTTGGTGCAACCCATTTTGTATTTATAGATGAGGGTTTTTGTGTGTGTGTTTGGGGGTTAACTTAAATTAAAGTAATCCGCTACCCTTTAAGAGACACATTACTGTTATATTTTTAGTGTAACTTGAAAGGCTTTATGAAGTACTGCACACATTTATCATAAACTACACTACCATGGGAAGGTGGACGGGAACTGTAGTTAAAAACTTAAGCCATATTTATACAAACTGCCTACCATATGGCTGGAGAATCATTCATTTAATTTATTCAGTAAACAAGGACTATCTCTAAAGCAAAACTTTATCCTCTGATATGTGCACTATTGGATTCACCAGAAATATTCAAGTGTACCTGTGGAATACTATGCTTTGTTATTTAGTGGTATGATAATCCCAAGGCATCCATAAAAGCAGGATAGGCTGAAATATAAAGTGTGACTGAGCATGAACACAGTGTTCAGATAATATAGTACATCTAGAATATATGTGTTGCACTTCTGTATTTTTTAAATATGAGGATGTCAAATTGAAAAGGGGAAAAAAGTTAATTAAAATATTTGTATAGAACAAACATGACTTATTTTGGGGAAGCTAACAAATGAAAGACACATATAGAATTGTGGTCAGAAATATATTGCATAAATTGAACAGCTTTTCATGGTGAAGAACATTTCTGAGTTTAAACACATGGTGGCATTACTCTAAATGGTGACATTCCTCCACATGATAGGCATTTACACATTTGGGCTTCCTTAAACTTGGTTCAACCAATGAAAATAATAAATAAATAAAGGCTATAGGCAAATTGTTGAAATGTTAGAGTAATATTGTGAACTCAAGCCATTAATAACAGCAAAAAGGTTTTGTGCTGTTGAGTTGAAACACTATGCAGTAAACTGAATTTGGTTGATGCACTAAGGGATATATCCATTAGTGATATTTACAGTGAAGCTTGGCAGATAAAGCTGTTATGCGAACCAAATGTAATGTTTCCAGTCAGGCATAATGTTTCCAGTCGAGTTTAAATCTAAAGTATGGAAATCGATATACAGAGGTACACAATGGTTGAGGAAGTAGAACATAATATTGAAATTAAGATGAATAATCAGAAAGGTAAAAGATTTTGTTATTGCTGCAGCATTAAAAATAGACCTCATCACTATCACTTTATATAAATAAAATGCCATAATTGTGGAAAGGTGGGAGTCAAAGTAGGATGAGGTCCCAAGTAAAGTGTAAAATTAAAAGTTTTCATTAAGAGAATACTGAATATATTTTTCAAGTAGAAACAAGTTGCCAATCATTACGGGACAAAGGACAAGAGTAAGTTATATATATATTTTTCTAGTAAATGATAAAAGAATTGACATGGAGAGAAATAGATGGATAACATATTGATTATATCCACGAAACATATTAGTCAATATTTTCAAATAGATTATTGTAAGCTGCAATAGTTAAAATTCTTTCAAAAAGAATTCCTTCAAAAAGTTGCAAACTCCATTGCCTACCCTGTCAGCTTTTTTTAATAGGTCCACCCAAGAGTCTTATTTTCCCACCATTTGGAAAAAAGCATTCATCCTCCCACTGCACAAAGATGAAAACAACAAAGATATCTCCAACTTTCGACCCATCGCCATTCTCTCACCCATCTCAAAGATCCTCGAGGAATGTAATCACAGCCAACTCCAAAACTTTCTGCTTGACAATAACCTGCTGTCAGCAACCCAGCATGGTATTAGGCCCGGACATAGCACTACTACAGCCCTTATATCCTTCTGTGACTTTGTCATTCAGGCTCGAGATGCTGGAAAACTTGTCTCCCTTCTATTTCCCGACCTTTCCAAAGCCTTTGATACTATCTCCCACACTCTTCTTCTTAGAAAACTATCCAACTTAAGAATCGGTTCCTCTACCCTACACTTGTTCTCTACCTTACAGACAGGCAACAAGCTACTAAGTGGCAACACTCTTTCTCTCCTTTCCTCAACATCACTACTGGAGTACATTTCCATGAACGACTTCCACTCTACTCTCACTCAAGGCACAGTCATCCAATATGCAGACGATTCCACTATCATCTGCACTGCCAATTCTCCACCCGAACTCCTGAAACTTACCCAGTCAGCTCTCAGCTCCACCGAAATATGGATGATTACAACAGTTACAAAAGGTTGTGTTAAACTGGAGATAATTAAAGTCTGTGAGTGAAAGTGTGTGAAGTGAGTTAAGTTTATAAAGAAAAGATGCCCAATGCTGAGAGTAAGAACACTTTAATTCTAAAAAACAGATAAAAAGAAATAAAAACAGGTAAGCGCTTTCACGATTGCTCGCTTCTTCAGACCTTAACAAACAGTATGAGAAAACAGGCCTTTAAATACATAAAGCTTCCAATAAAATTAATTAAAAACAATTAAAATTGTTAGGTGTTAACACTTATCAGTGTACTAAGCCTCTATTCAAACCAGGTAGCACATATGCTTTAAAGTTGACAATCCAACAGTCTGCATAAAGGACAGATGCATAGGTTCCATGCTTAATGGATGCATAATTAAGTGTGTAGACAATATATAACTGTAAACCATATATAACTGCAAGCCTTACAAGACCGGCATGCATGAGGGCGGACTGTTGTATGAAGAATTTGGTCTGTATGGCTAAGTGTAATGTATGTGATTCATATTATATGGGGAAAACAAATCTTATGTTTAAGGACAGGATCCTGCAACATCAGAGTGATATATGAAATAATAAACTAAAAAATGCATTAGCAAAGCATGTATCTGTAGCTGGTATGAGTCACAGCTTTAAGTTCTTGGTACTACAGAAATTAAATGAAAGTTTAAGGGAAGGGGATTTGAGCAATGACACTGAACTTGCTGAATTAAAATGGATTGTCAACTTTAAAGCATATGTGCCACGTGGTTTGAATAGTGCTGTTGCTTTAAAGCCTCTCCAAAAGAAGAGAGGCTTAGTACATTGACAAGTGTTAACACCTAACAATTTTAATTGTTTTTAATTAATTTTATTGGAAGCATTATGTAGTTAAAGGCCTGTTTTCTCATACTGTTTGTTAAGGTCTGAAGAAGTGAGCAATCGTGAAAGCATTTACCTGTTTTTATTTGTTTTTATCTGTTTTTTGGAATTAAAGTGTTCTTACTCTCAGCATTTTGGTTTTGGATATCCTAGATTCCACTACGTTCTCTTGCTGCAGTTAAGTTTATAAAGAAAGTGCTGCATATACATGCTGGAACATTCCCTGAGGACCTAGGCATACTGTATAAGATGGTAAATGCCATTTTGGTATATCAAAATGTTTCTCTAAAGCTTTATATCAGTCAGTCCCTACTAAAAGACTAGAAAGCAGTGGCGGCTGGTGACTTTGACTCAAAGGATGGGTGCAGGAGACAGCCGAATGAGCAGGGCCAACATGAAGGGGTGTGGCCAACTAAAATGTGGTGTGGCTAGTAGCATCAGGTATTTATTTCCCACTGAAGAATAAATTTAGTAAAAACCTTGTCTCTGATGGTTGACAGCATTCAAAGATCATTTCTTACAAAGCATTCTTGGCCTACATAAAAATTGTAAAATAAAAAAAATGCAGTATTTATTTCATTGTGTGGATTATTATTGTCTGGCTAAAATGTAGTGGTTCTGTAACATTTAAGTATTTTCAAAATGCTTTTTACTGCCATAAAATCTGCAAATAAGGGTACTTCATTCTAACAGGTGTTTATAAATGAATGTCTTGTGTCCTGTAAAGGGATTAATCACATCAACTGGGAATCAAAAATGATATACTGCTGGAAAATGGTGCAGAACTGTCAATAATGACTCAGTAACCTCTAAATATTAATGATCTGCAGATAAGACAACAATACAATATGTTTTACATTGATAGGAATTCTAGACACGTGCATGGAAGTCCTGCCTGCTGCTCTTCAGGTTGTAAAGTATAATGCCTGCTGTTTTTTCAGTTTGGTGACAGTGGGTTAGGGAGTATAATTGTCACATCCTAATTTTGTAGTGTAACTGCAAATGCATCATATTTTGTGCCCATTTCTTTTAGGACTGTGCTTGCCTGCCATGGCAAACAAACAGTCATCAATGGTTCAGAAGCATACCTCTGAAATCAGTTTTAGAATAGCCTGTTTAAATGGCTGGAGTTTATAGAGATTTTGAATGCACTCTTGCTGTTATACTTCACTTTATTGTGGCCATATTAGCAAATTATATGAATCTAACATTTGTGGTTTATGATAGATGTCTGCCTATCCAAGATTCACATTTTGCCTTGATGCCATCCCCACTTTCTTGCAACCCAGTGCTCACTTGCAGGTTTACTGATAAAAATGACATTTTTACTGAAGAACCTTTTTATATACAAGTTGAGAGGCTTTCTGAGTACATATGAAGTGTAATCAATATTTCAGAAATTAAAAAATAATAAACAGAAAACATGGAAAATATCCCAGATAAGAGCACGGACATAAAGAACATATGTGCAAGCATATCTTTATACGAATGTGCATGCATGCTTTTCATTACAAAAGTTAAAACAATGTTTTTTCACAAACAAAATTGTTTCTATAATAAACAGTATACAAGCTTAAAAATATGCATTCTGATATGAATAAGCCAGTTACATTACAAGTAGCCATCTGTAAGTGAATGTAATCTGTTGTCAGCTTTTTCTGTTAGTAAGGCCCACACAATATTTCTTCTCCTCCTGGGGTTTGAAGATTCCAAATGGGGCCCGGGGGTCATCATCCATGGGTGAAAGGGTAACCATTATCTAACCTATAATAGTAAATAAGCTTCTGCTAGGCATGGAGTATTGTTATTGCTCTTACTTTGCCTGCTTGTCATATTATATGGTCTTCTTGGCTGGCTAATTACTCATCCAGCCATTTGTAACCTAATGACATATCATATCTTCCAGATATGTGCATCATAGACATTCCAAGAGAAATGGGCACACACACATTAATCAGTATTCCACTGGCATTGCACACTGCCTGGCAGCCCTACCATTTAGTGTAGGTTTCATCATCCTCACCACTGGTGGTGTTGGTGATAGCAATGTGGATATGACTGATCACACCAAGAACTCTGGGGAAGAGTACTATCTTGATAAATCTCTCCATGACTACATGACCCTCAGTTAATGGTGATGAGAACTATATGTGCTTCCAACCCTGATTGCATACGACAGTCAGGAATTGCCATATGAAACTGGAATATACCCAGATGTCAGTTATAACTGGCATATCTTGGTCTTTAGGGAATGGGATTCTCCCATAAACAGTGACCTTCACATGTGGTGTATACATGTGACATAGAGTCTACACCAACTCTCTTTCTAATCAATACTTATTCATTACCTCCTGCTCAGCTCTTTGCCACCTGGCACATTGTTACAACCTGCTACATCCAGAACGTTAGCTGGATATAAGGTCTATCTACAAAACAGGTGTCATTTGTTATTAAGTCCTCATTTTTTCTTCTTAGAAACACTGCTTATATCACATGCCTTGTTCCATCAAAGGACATGCCTGTGACAGTTTATGACATGGTCTGTTTCAACCTGGATAACTGTAACATTCTGCACTATGTAATTTCTAGCTCAGTACTTGTTTGGCTGCAAGTGCTGAACTCTGCTATACATTTACTTCTACTTATTAGCAAAATTATCTGCAGTCTTCAAATGCAGTCTCTTACCATCTGCAAGGTTCTGTTTCTGGTTTACTTACACCTACGTGACATGTACCTTCCACACCCTGAAGTTTTGCTGGTATCATGCCCTTCCTCCTATCCCCACCATTATGCAATCTTATGCCTGCTGAAAGTTCCATGGGTACAGTTTGAGTTTTGGGTACTCATTAATGTTCTTTCAGGCTCCTCACTTTTTGAATCTAATGCTACAGTAGATAAGGGAGTTCCCTATACCAAGCAGCTTCAGAAGGTCCCTAAAACATCTTTCCTTAAAAAAAAAAAAAAAAAAAAAAAAAAAAAATATATATATATATATATATATATATATATATACATGGGAACACTACTAAATCTCGAATTTCAAAAGCTTGAGACCATGTAGCCGAAATCGCACATTACCGAAAGACCAGAAGCGTGAAATTCAAAATCCCGATGGTAAGGGATTTTGAGTTAGCGCTTCTGGTGTTGCGGTTCAGGTAAGTATGTGTGTGTAAGTGTGTTTGTGAGGGGCTTTAGTGTGTGTGTGTGTGTGTGTGTGTGTGTGTGTGTGTGAGGGGCTATAATGGGTGGGTGTGAATTTGCCTTGTTTGTATGTCTGTGCGATCTCGGAGTTGGAATATTAAAGTCGGGGGGTGAGGGGGGCATAGCCCCCCCACATGGTGGGGGCCCCCCTGCTTATCTTTAGTGTAGGGTGGTTTGTTTGGTTATGGGGGGAGGCTGTGTATATGTTTGTGTGTGTGCTGTATGTATGTAGTACTTTCGCGATTTTGAATTTCGCGCTTTTAAAATGTCGGTAATGTGTGGTTTAGGGATTTTAGTCTCGGTATTGTGGGCTTCGGGATTGTGTAGTTTCGGTATTAAGTAGTGATTCCATATATATATATATATATATATATATATATATATATATATATATATACATACATACATACACACTTAACTTACTTTTACTTGGTTTATAATTCTCATATTTTTTTTAATGCAACAGGCCTGTTATGGGCAAACTTTTTTTTTTTAGTCCCATTTGGGATTTCAAATCACTGGCTCAGCCCTAGTGCCCCATGTCCATTCTGGGTCCACCAGCTTGTCTCCTACCCCTGGATTTGCTCCAGTATTGTGGGGCTGATCATGGATCCTAAGGACATCCAGGAGGCTTGACCATTTCTGCTTCCATCCTGGTGGAGTCTTTATTTGCCCTATCGACTTCCTTGCCCTGCCTCCCACTCTCATTGCTTATGTTCAAGGGCAACTTCTCTCTTTGAACCATACCTCCCTTAAGGGAGCACCAGCAAAGAACACACTCCCACCCCAGATAGGCAAGCCCCTCTCTCCCTGCTGCTCCATCAGTTGCCCGAGCTGCTAATCAAACATAGGTCAGCTGAGTCATAGTCAGGGCTTTATCCCTCTATGCCACTGGAGAGACAATGGGCCAGCCTGTTTTATTATTATTTTTATATCTTGTATAGTTTATTGATTGGCTTTATGCTTCATGTTTTATTGGTATGCAGAGTGCTTGGAGGTTAACCACTTAAATAAACTTGAAATTTGAACTTTAAAATAAGTAGTTTTGATTTCTGTGTTATTTCATTTGTTTTCCTTCTCTGTAAAATGATTTTAGAATCACAGTTTGCAATCATTCATGCACTTGATACAGCATCTTGCCTTTAGCACAAATTGTAATCCAACCATATAAAAACAAACTTATTGAAATAAACTGAGTGGTGGATTATACTTTATGTTTGTATTTTTTGGGAGCTTCTGCATATACCATAGGTTAAAGGTACAGAGTTTGAGCACAACACAACTTAGATTATTTGAATCAGGTTCAGTTCTTAATAGAACTGAATGTTTTTTTTTCTGTCACACACACACACACACACACACACACACACACACACACACACACGCACAAACATGCACACACCCTACCTGAGCTCCAAGTCCCTGCAGCAGTAAAATCCATCTACAAAAGCCCGACGACAGAGAGCAGCTGTAACATCCATTCCTGCAGTAATCCATCCACAAAAGCCTGTGAGTGGCAGCAAAATCCATCCATATAAAAGCCTGCAACGAGAGAGAGCAACTATAACATCCATTCCTGCAGTAAAGTCCTCCGCCTCCCCCTTCCATGAGGCTCGTCCTAGTCCCTCCCCTTCCTGCGAGAGCACCAGCCTGCTGACATTGCAGTTCGATCCCCTTCCAGTCTATGCAGTTACAAAGTACAGTTGTGTACACTTACCATAAATGTAGATGTTAGAGTGTATTCACTGTTGCAGTCATCACACTTGGGTTATCTGCCTGCAGATAGCCCTCAGTCGGCTCGAATACCAGAGACTTAGTATTTCTGCATCAGTTGCTGTTGCTCCAGGACTGACGTCAGGATGTCAGGGGTATAAAAACATGCAGGTGACGTCATTACATCAGTTTTCCTTGCCCCCAAATGTCAGGAGCCTCCCAAAAAAGGGAGCTAAGTTATGGTGGGGAAAACACCCCCAGTAAAAAGTAAATAACAATACCAATACCCCTGTAAGGGGTGAGTAATAGACATAGAGAGGACAGAGAGAGAGAGAAAGAGACAAGGGGGCTGGAGGGAGGGAAACAGACTGCAACAGTGAATACACTCGAACATCTACATTTATGGTAAGTGTATACAACTGTACTATGTTCTTCATGTTCCACTGTTGCAGTCATCACACTTGGGTTGATTCCCAAAGCTGAAGAAAGGGTGGAGGCAGTCAAGAAGAGTTGGGGCTAACTAGTATGCCCTGCAGGACTACTGTTGCAAAACCCGCCCGCCCTGGATTTGGAAAAGATAGGCAGGTGGTAATGCTTGGTGAATGTGTGTACAGAACTCCAGGTAGCAGCTTCCAGAATGTCCCTGGTAGGGACTCCCCTCAGGAATGTTGTAGAGGTAGATGTTGCCCTAGTGGAATGTGTTCTGACACCCTGAGGGGTTGGTTTCCCATGGTGCTTGTAGCAGAAATGGATATAGTGTGCTATCCATGTGGAAATTGTTTGTTTTGAAATGGCCTTGCCCTCTGCCCCTGGTACAAAGCTGACTAGTAACTGGTCAGATTTCCTGAAGGGCTTAGTCTTATCAAGGTAGAATCTGAGCTGTCTGTGCACATCCAAGGAGTGCAGGATCCTTTCCCCTTTATTTTGAGGATTAGGGAAGAAGGTTGGCAAATGGATAGATTGGTTGAGAGCCACACTGGACACCACTATAGGCATAAAGGAAGGGTTAATCCCGAGGGAAACCCTGTCAGCATGGAAAATAATGAAGGGTTCCACAGCCATAAGTGCTTGTAGCTCGCACACTCTTCTAGCTGAAGTGATGGCCAGAAGCAAGGCTGTCTACCAAGAGAGGAATTTTAACTCTGCTGACTGCAGGCTCAAAGAGAGGTAGCATGAGCTTTTCCAGTACAAATCTAAGGTCTCAAGCAGGGGTGGGTGCTCTCCTTGGTGGCCTTAAATTGTTTGCCCCTCTCAGGAAAGGTTTGATGAAAAGGTGAGAGAAGAGAGGTGGATCAGTGTTGTAATGACACCAACAAATAGTAATTTTAGTCGCCAAGGATGATGAATAAAAGTTCTTTTATTATAATTCCAACCAAAAGTAAGCACTTTCGCCTACCTCTGTAGACTTCATCATTTGTCTGCCCCTGGTACAAAGCTGAGGTGACAGGCTGAGCAATCAATATTGTCCTTGGTCTGTCCTGTCTTATCTTGAGTAATATTCTTGAGAGAAGAGACAGAGGAGGAAATGCATAGATTGAGAGGTTTTCCCACTGGAAGAATAGGGCATCCACTTTCCAGGCCCTGCTGTGAGGTGTCCTGGTACAGAATTTGCTGAGCTGGTGATTGCAGGGGGAGGCAAAGAGGTCCACCTCTGTGGTCCCCCATTTCTGGATTAGAAGGCTGAAGGTGCTGGGGTCTAATTGCCACTCATGTGGGTCTGGGAGATTTCTGCTTAAATCATCTGCCAGAGAGTTTTGTTTGCCTGGTAGGAATTGAGCTTGCAGATAAATATGCATGTCCAAGGCCATGTTCCACAGTGCCATGGCTAGCCTGCATAGTGGGTAAGAGTGGGTTCCCCCCTGCTTGTTGATATACCACATAACTATGGTGTTGTCTGTTTTTATTAGCAGGAGTCCTGTTGAGAGTAGGGACCTGAAAGCTGTCAGAGCATGCTGAACAGCTAGCATCTTTTATTGGTTGATGTGCAGATGAATTTGACTTGGGCTCCAGTGGCCCTGAATGCACTTGTCGTCCAGGTGTGCCCCCCAGGCATAGTCTGAAGTATCTATGGTTAGTGTCTGGGTGGCAAGCAGTTGAGTAAAGGGAAGTCCCTTGTTGTGATTGCATGCTGCTGCCCACCAGGGAAACTCATTCCTTAAACAAGGTATGATAGGTATGACTGTTTCCAGGTCCTGAGAATGTTGGCACCAAAGACTTTTTAAGTACCATTGAAGTTTCCTCATATGCAGTCTGGCATATGGAATTAGTAGGATGCAAGAGGCCATGAACCATAGGGCCTGCAAGATTTTCCTTGTGGGTAGCTGGGTTCTGGTGGCCATTTGAGTGAAGTAGCTTATCAGATAGGCTTGTTTTTCTGGAGTAAGGAATGCTATATGGGAAGCTGTGTCCAAGCTTGCTCCCAGGAATACAGTCTTTTGACTGGAGACTAGTTTTGATTTCTTTTCACTGATAGTGTACCTCAGGGAGGTTAGAAGGTTCTTTAGAAATGTCAGGTGCTGCAACAGCTGTTCCTGACTGTCTGCCTGAAACAGGCAATCATCCAAGTACGGGTAAATTAGAATTTTTCTGTCTGCAATAGGCAATGGCTGGAGCCAGACATTTTGTGAATACTCTGGGAGCAGTGGATAAGCCAAAGGGAAGTGCAGAGAACTGATAATGCATAGATCCTGCCCTGAAACATAGGTATTTCCTGCATGAGTCCCTGATAGGGATGTGCAGATAGGCTTCTTTTAGGTCTAGGGTGGCTAACCAGGCATCTTCGGACAGCATAGGAAGAAGCTGCTGAAGGGTGAGCATTTTGAATTTTGATATCACCAGGAAGGTGTTTAGAATGGAAAGATCTTGGATTGGGCATCAAGTGCCCTCTTTTCTGGGTACCAGGAAAAGTCTGGAATAGAACCCTTGACCTATCTGTTCTGCAGGGACAGGTTGAATTGCCCTTATGGAGAGCAGGGATTGAACTTGGTTTTGTGCCTCTGGCCACTGGTTTGGAGGAAGGTCTGAGAAACCTTTTGGGGTTGGCAGTGAGTGGAAGTAAAATTTGTATCCCTGGGATACAATGTTGAGGACCCTTTGGTCTTTGGTGATAGAGGTCCAGTTTTTTGCATGATGGCAAGTTTTCCTCCTAGGGGCATGAGCAGTTGGGCAGAGGTGGGGAGTGCAGTAGAGAAGTCATTGGAAATTCTTTCTTTAACGGGGTGGCTTAGCACTCCCTGCTTTAGAGGTAGAGGCACTCCATTGCTTAGATCTCTGCATACCCTGAGACTGTAGTCTGGGGGGTCTATTTCCCCTGGGTCTAGTTTGAGATGGCCTTGAGGGGGCTGGAAAGGACCAATGTTTCAATGGGCAATGCCTACTGAATCTAGGAGGCTGTACTTGCAAATATTCTTTGTCTGCATAGATTTAGCTTTTTCTTCCATCTTTTTTTAGAACCTCTTATGCTTTGGTGCCAAACAGATTGTCCTTGTTCAAAGGAGCATCTAGTAACTTTGATTTGACATGGTCTGGCAAGGTCTGCTCCTTAAGCCAGGCATGCCTTCTCAGTGCAGAACTAGTGACTGCTGCCCTGCAAGAAGCTTCTAGGGAGTTAAAACCACACTGCAATGTATGCTTACTGACTTGGCTTGCACAGTCTGTAAAGGTAGCTACTTTTTGCTTAATAAGTTCTATAACATGTCGTTGGTACTTCAGCATGTGAAATTGACAATTCAAAGCCCTAATGGTGAGAGTTGCAGAGGTACATACTTTCTTACCTCATCTGTCCAAAGCTCTGGAATCCCTGTCCAAAAGGGTGGGATTCTTAGCTGTAGTTGCTTTGATACCTTTGGCCTCTGGGAGCTGACCTCTGGGTCAGCAGTAGGATTTTTGAAAAGGAATTTGTGAGAGTCAGGTACTCTGTAGTACCTGTCTGGTTTCCTAGGAGCGGGGGTAAAGTATCAGGAGTTAAACTGGATTCCATAAAGACATCATCCACAACATCCAGGACTGGGGGTACTGCTAAAGGCCTATGTTGTGGCAAATCTAGAAATTCTCTGAGTCTCTTTTTGGATTGAGGATAGTCTTGGCATTCCCAATGGAAATGCTCTCTTAAAGTATGTAAGGTCTCACCAAAAGAAAAGTCCTCTGGAGGAGAGGCAGAGGGAATGGATTCCTCTGCATCTGAATCCTCATAAGCAGATAAGTGCATATCTTCATAATCAGATGCCTCAGAGTCATCGGACTGTTGGTCTGTTGAGGCTGCTGCAGACTGGTCTCTTTTTCTCTTAGCAGGGGAAGGCTGGCTTTCCCTAATCAGCATAATAAGGTCTTCTGCCAATTTAAGCATTTGATGTTGTGGCAAGGGAGCAGGTGCATGCGCTTGGGTCTTTGGTTTTCTAGGTGTAGCATGTACTCTTGTCTTTAGAAACTCGGTAGTTTTAGACAGAACTGAAAATGCGAAAGAAGTTGTCGGTTTGTGTCGAACATCGGTAATTCAAAGTACTTCCTCAGAAGCCAGTGCCTGCTCAGCGGTTCTGGACCCATCCAAGGTAGAGACATCCACAGGTTCCATAGTTAATGAAGAGTCTCGTGGCATACCGGACTCCGAACGGGTCTCGGTAGAGGCCTGCGAATCCATTGAAGTGGGCATCAGGGGCTGCAAAAGTGCTTCACTGAGTACCGGTGAACTGGCGATTTCTTTTCATTTATTGTGTACCCTAGACATATTAGAAGTCTTTTTACAAACACCAGATGTTGAAGAAGAATGTCCTTGTTCTCTGCTTGAATGAAACAGTCGTCCAGGTAAGGATAAATTTGTATGCTTCTTTGTCTGCAAAATGCAATTACTGGTGCCAGACACTTTGTAAAGACCCTGGGCGCAGTCGATAAGCCAAAGGGCAGTCCAGAGAATTGGTAATGCAAAAAACCTGCCTTGAAGCGGAGGTATCTCCTGCATGATTCCCTTATTGCGATATGCAGGTATGCCTCTTTTAAGTCTAGAGTCACTAACCAAGCGTTCCTGCCCAGCATAGGCAGTAGCTGTTGTAAAGTCAGCATTTTGAATTTTGGAATGTCCAGGAACTTGTTCAAAATCGATAAGTCCAGTATTGGACGCCAGGCATTGTCTTTTCTGGGTACCAGGAACAGTCTTGAATAAAAACCTTGTCCTTTTTCCTGTTCTGGTACTGGTTTAATAGCCCCCATAGCCATGAGGGACGTAACTTGTTTCTGAGCCTCTGCCCATCGATTTTGTGGCAGATCTGGCCAACCGTTTGGAATTGGCAAAGTATGGAAATTAAATCTGTACCCCTGAGATACTATGTTTAATACCCACTTGTCCTGGGTAATTAACTGCCAATTTTGAGCATGAAGTGCTAATTTTCCCCCCAAGGGGGCTGCCAAAAGATAAGTGCTTGGTGAAGGTAGAGGGAAGTCATTGAGACTGCTTACTGTAGGGTTGTGCTTTGTTTCATCCAGATTTGGAGGTGGAGACACCCCATTGCTTTGACCTGTAAGAACCCTGTGATTGGTATCTAGAGCCTTTTGAGCACCTGGATTTGCCTTGATAGGCTCTGTTGGACACAGGAAAGGACCAATTCTTAGTAGGCCAGTGTCTACTGAACCTGGGTGGCTGCACTTGTAAGAAATCTTTTACAGTTTGCATAGATTTAGCTTTGTCTTCCATTTTCTTTAAAACCTCTTCTGCCTTATTACCAAACAGAGTATCATGCTGTAAAGGGGCATCCAACAATTTAGCTTTAACATGATCAGGCAGATTTTGCTCCTTGAGCCAGGCATGCTTTCTAATCACAGATCCAGTAACTGCCACCCTGCAAGAGGCCTCCAAGGAATCAAAGCCACATTGCAAAGTATGCTTTCCAACCTGTTCTGCTGCATGCAATAATTCCTGTAATTCTTTATTTTCCACACAATCAGAAATCAACATAATTTTCTGTTTCAATAAGCCCATAACATGCTGTTGATATTTAAGCATATGAAACTGGCAGTTTAAGGCCCTAATTGCCAAGGTTGCAGACGTATAAACCTTCTTTCCCCATCTATCGAGCGTCCTGGAATCTCTATCAGAGGGAGTAGGATTTTTGGCTGTAGAGGCCTTTACACCTTTGGGATCCTGTCTCAGGATCAGCAGCAGGATTTTTGAATAGAAATTTGTGGGAGTCAGGAACCCTGTAATATCTGTCTGGCTTACTAGGAGCCAGAGGGAGGGAATCAGGAGCCATGCTTGATTCTGAAAACACACCATCAACAATGTCTAATACAGGAGGTATAGCCAAAGGCCTATGCTGAGGAAGAAGAAGTAGGAAATCCCTAAGCCTCTTTTTTGATTCAGAGAAATCCTGACTCTCCCAATGAAAATGTTCCCTTAAAGTATGCAAGGTTTCCCCAAAAGAATAATCCTCAGGAGGAGATGCAGATGGTGTGGATTCTTCTGCCTCTGAATCCACATAGGGTGGAATAGAAAATTCCTGATCAGAAGAGGAATCAGAAGAAATGGAAACCTGGTCTGAAGATTCATAATCAGTGTCTTACCTAGGCCTCTTAGCAGGGGGGGTTGGGAACCCCTGATCAAGGTAATTAAGTACTCAGCCATTTTGATCATCTGTTTTTTAAGCATAGGGGCCTGAGCACGTGGCTCATGCTTTGTTTTTTTTAGACTTAGAAGATATCTTTGATCTTGTTTTTGAAGCTGGCATCAGTTTTATATAAAGATGTTGAGGCCTGAAAACACCCTCAGAAGCCAGTGCCTGCTCAGTGGCTCTGGACCCATCCAAGGGAGAGACATCCATGGGTTCAATACTCTGAGAATCTCACGGCATACCGGACTCTGCATGGGTCTCGGTAGAGGCCTGTGACTCAAAAGTAGCAGGTATCAGGGGCTGCGAAAGTGCCTCACTGAGTACCGGCAAACTGGTGATCGGCTTAGGAGAAGCTTCGTCATCGGATTTGGACCTCAACAGTCTGTCTCTGTCTTTTTCTTTGTGTTTTTTGTGTACTTCGGTAGTCGGATTGCTAACCAACGACATTTCAGGGTAATTAAATCTGGATCCAAAATATTTTGAAGACAAAAATATACCGACGCTTAATAGTGCGTTGGTTAAATCTAGCACAAAACTGACAGCAAGGCACGTTATGATCTGGGCCTAGGCAAGGAATACAGTACAAATGAAAATCCTTATGAGGTATTTGCTTCCCACAAGTAATGCAATTATTAACTTTTACTGACATCGGTAAGGAGCAAGAAAAATTTTCCCCAACGGGGTTCTTAGCTTTAGTTGAAGACTTCGGTTCTGAAACTCGAATGCGAAAATTTCAGGAGTCGGCTGTCTGGCACTTACGAACTGCTTCTGCTTCGAGCACCACGCGGCAAGAAAGACTAAATAAAATGGTGTCAGCTGCATGTTTTATACCCCTGACGACCTGACGTCATGGAAGAGGAGACAGCAACCGATGCAGGACTCAAGTCTTTGTTATTCAGGCCGACTGAGGGTAACCTGCCAGCAGATTACCCAAATGTAATGACTGCAACAGTGGAACACAAAGAACATATATATATATATATATATATATATATATATATATTGGTAATGCCGTTTTAGTACACATTTTTGAGCAACTGCATTAAGGATATTGTGTTTAATGTTTAGAATTTTAGTCACTGGATTAACAAGTGTTGGTTCTAAATGCACTGAAGAGTTTGGGCAGAAATGCTTTTTTTTCCCCTCGAGGGTGTGCACTGCATCAGACTTAAGATTTTGTTTGAAAGTATATCTGTTTCACAACAGGAAGTTTAGAGATGCACAGCAGTTGCAGGCTTAACAGCTACACTATGAACATTATGGAATGATTTCTAAGTTTATATATAAATATATATATATATATATATATATATATATATATATATATATATATATGTAGTGTGCTACTATTTTGCGCTACTTATGACTGTCTGAAAATGTTACATGTTACAAGACTTGATAATGTTTATGTAACAATTAACAAATGCCTTGTGAATTTTTATGGTACATTAAAATCTGATTCCACTTCTTTTGTTAGCTGTATTTGTGTATCAGCACCATGAACTGCAAAATCATTGGCAGGTTGCATAGCTGAATTCCCTATGTGTACAAGCGCATCTTGTTTGTGTAAATGGAGAAAAACAGTAGGTCCAGAATGAATTCCTAATTAACACCTATGTCAGTCCGGCGTATTAGAGAACACATTTTACAAGGCTACAGATTGTTTTTCACAACAGAGATAATTAGCAAACAGTCCCAGATATGATGTTACATCTGTCATCCATCCATTGTCGAATCATTACAAAATGACCCACAATAAGAAATGTTTAACAGAAGTCTGAGAAAATGACCACTATAAGTTAGCCCTTGTTTAAGTTTGTATCAATGTAATCAACTGATTTTTATACAGCAGTGTGGGTTCCATGCTCTTTTCAGAATTTGTGTTGACAGTGTGACAGTTTGACCACAGTCTTGAAGGCAGAGGGAGGAGGGATGCTTATTTTCCTTTTCAACCACTTTGTAAGGGGGTTGAGAATAATGACATGGCGATGGTTCTCAACTCTTCTGTTGTGGTCACTCAAGAACTGGAATTATTTTGGCCCTTCAATAATGCTCCTATTTTATCGTCAATGAGATGGGTAATACAATGAGTTGTCATCTCGTTCTCTCTCAGGAAAGCTACTTATGGAAGCAGAGCCATGTTATTTGATCCATTTCTAAGTAAGTTGTGAATTCATAAGTCTGAGTTTTTTTTTTTGGTAGGTATGACTTTAGTAATCATTTGTTTGGGAAAGATTTTGGTAAAAAAAATGTGTGATGATAGAAAAGTAAGTTCTAAATTATTTAGCTGTCATTGCTCATGGGCAAGTAGATGTAAAATCAAGTTTTGGAGAATACATTTCAACCACTCAGTATGGCTATTAACACTTTCATTTTTTAATTGGTATATTTCCATGTTAGCCATGTGACTTGCAGTAAGGTACAGTACTACATATGCGTCAATGGACGGATAGTATTTCTCTTTCTAGCAGTGGTGGCTCATGCTATTGGGCTGCAGGACTGCAGCCCCCCCAGTGATAATAAAAGTAAATAAAAATAAACAAAAAAGAAAAGAAAAGCAAACGCGAGTCCCGGAACATCACGTAGACGCACTCGTGGCATTTCCTGAGATCCAGACTGCTGGTGAACCAGTCTAGAGCATGCACACAGAATCCAGACTGTCTCACCAGCAGTCCAGATTAAGAAGACAACATTTAACTGCAAATATCCCAGAAGTCTATGCAGATGTTCTTCTTGTTTCACTATTGCAGTCATCACACTTGGGTTATCTGCCTGCAGGTAGCCCTCAGTCGGCCCGAATACCAGAGACTTAGTATTTCTGCGTCGGTTGCTGTTACTCCAGGACTGACGTCAGGTATATAAAATCAGGCAGCCGATGTCATTACCTCAGTCTTTCTTGCCGAGGAGCCTGTAGCAGAAGCAGTTCGCATGAGTGCCGGTCGGCCACTACCTGAGTTTTTCATTTACGAATTGAATCATCCTGAAGTCTTCTAAAGCTAAGTACCCCATTGGGGATCCTTTTTTCTTGCTCTAATCGATGTCATAAAAAGTTAACAATTGTCTTGCCTGTGGAAAGCAAATACCACACCGAGATTTTCAATCTTACTGCATCATCTGTTTAGGCCCAGACCACGATGTACCTCACTGTCGGTTTTGTGCCTTGTTCAACGCCTGAACCATCTGTCGTCGGGCCCTTTTTGTCGCTAAATACTTTCGTTCTCGATCTCCGTATTCCAAAATGGCTTCGGTAAGCCATCCGACTACCGATATTCTGAAAAAACGTAACGATAAAGACAGAGACATACTGCATAGGTCCAAAGCTGCCGAAGATGCTTCTGTTAAGCTACAACAGGAGTTTCTTTAGTGGGCAAAGACATGTCACCAAAGCAAGGGACTGTCATTCACTCTACCCCCTGCCACCCAAACCCTAACTACAGATGCATCAGACTATGCTTGGGGGGCCCACCTGGAGGGGAGATGCATTCAGGGCATATGGAGCCCAAAACAAATGCATCTGCATATCAACCAGAAAGAGCTGCTAGCTGTTCAGAATGCTCTGACAGCCTTCAAGGACTAACTTCATCCAGGACAACTACTGACAAATACAGACAACACCACAGTTATGTGGTACATAAACAAGCAGCGGGGTACACATTCCTACCCCCTTTGCAGACTAGCCATGGCAGTGTGGAACACAGCCTTGACTTACCAAGTACATCTTCAAGCTCAATTCCTGCCAGGAAAACAAAATACTCTGGCAGAAGACCTAAGCAGAAATCTTATGAACCCACACAAGTGGAAACTGGATCCACAAATCTTCAGCATGGAAACACAGAAATGGGGGAACCCAGACATAGATCTATTTGCCTCTCCCCAAAATTATCAACTGGTCAAATTCTGCACAAGGACTTATCATAGACAAGCATGGAAAGTGGATGCCCTATCCTTCATTTAGAAAAACCTATCAGTCTATGCCTTTCCCCCTCTGCCTCTTCTCTCCAAGGTCTTACTAAAGGTCAGACAGGAAAAAACAAAAATGATCCTAATTGCTCCGGACTGGCCTCGCCAGCACTGGTACCCAATTCTAAAGAATATGTCTCAACTCCCTCCTTGGTACTTGCCTCAAAAACCTCATCTACTGTCTCAGCAGAACAATCAAATTATGCACACTCAGCTCCAAACTCTGAGCCTTGCAGCATATCTGATCATTTAATTATTCAAACAACACCTCTCAGTAAAACTGTGATTGATGTCATTTTGGAAGCCAGAAGGCCTAGTACTAGAAAATCTTATGCTGATAAATGGAAGAGATTCTGTGCTTGGAATCAAGCACAAGGAACATACACAGCAAAACCAAATATCCCTCAGATTTTACAATACTTGACTGAGATGCTTGACAAGGGCCTATCTTTTTCTTCAATAAAAATCCATGCCTCTGCCATCTCGGCTCATTACAACACAGAGCCTCCCATCTTTTCTCATCCTCTGCTAAAACAGTATCTTAGAGGGGCCAAAAATGTAAGGCCTCCCAGAAGATCACCAACTCCTGCATGGGACCTCAATTTTGTGCTGGAAAATCTCACCCTGCCTCCTTTTGAACCAGCAGCTACTGCGGATATAACATTTTTATCTTGGAAAACAGCTTTCCTTTTGGCAATCTCTTCAGCAAGAAGGGTTTCAGAACTACAGGCTCTCATGGCTGTGGAGCCTTTTATTACATTTTACCTGGACAGGGTGTCCCTCA
Source organism: Protopterus annectens (assembly GCF_019279795.1). NCBI lineage: Eukaryota > Metazoa > Chordata > Ceratodontiformes > Protopteridae > Protopterus > Protopterus annectens. Next base: position 458,221,726 of record NC_056725.1, on the reverse strand, counting down.
GGACCAATCCTTCCTTTATGCCTAAGGTGGTATCCAGTGTGGCTCTTAACCAAACTATTCACCTGCCAACATTTTACCCAAATCCACAAAACAAGGGGGAGCGGATTCTGCATTCATTGGACGTACACAGATAACTAAGATTCTACTTAAACAGGACCAAATCTCTAAGAAAGTCTGAGCAACTACTGGTGGCATTTGCTTCATGATCAGAGGGGAAGGCTATATCAAAGCAGACTATTTCTAAGTGGATAAGCCACTGCATTTGTTTCTGCTACTTGCACCATGGTAAACCTGTGCCCAAGGGAATCAGGTCACATTCCACTAGGGCTGCCTCTACCTCAGCAGCCTTTCTCAAAGGAGTTCCAAGCAAAGACATTCTAGAAGCTGCTACTTGGAGTTTTGTTCATACCTTCACAAAGCATTATCATTTGACTCTCTTCTCCAAATCCAGGGCAGGCTTTGCCACTGCAGTTCTGCATGGCCTTATGGCTGCTTCTAATGCTATTTAGTTCCATCCTCCCATCCATAGCTTTGGGATTCTACCCAAATGTAATGACTGCAACAGTGAAACACAAAGAACATAGT